>NC_069501.1:429196357-429358857 GCF_027579735.1 Bombina bombina | reverse complement strand
TATTAAATAGTTATTAACTATTTAATAGCTATTGTACCTAGTTAAAATAAATACCAAGTTACCTGTAAAATAAATATAAACCCTAACATAGCTACAATGTAATTATTAATTACATTGTAGCTATTTTAGGGTTTATTTTATAGGTAAGTATTTAGATTTAAATAGGAATATTTTAATTAATAATATTAATATTATATTTATTTTAATAAGAGTTTAGTTAGGGATGTTAGAGTTAGATAGGGTTATTATACTTAATATATATAATATAATAACAATATTAACTATATTAACCCTAATATAATTAGGGTTAATATAGTTAATATATATAATATAATAACTATATTAACTATATTAACTCTAATATAATTAGGGTTAATATAGTTAATATAGCTGGTGGCGGTGTAGGGGGATTAGATTAGGGGTTAATGTGTTTAATATAGGTGGCGGCGGTGTAGGGGGATTAGATTAGGGGTTAATACATTTATTATAGGTGGCAGCGGTGTAGGGGGATTTAGATTAGATGCAAAAGAGCTGTTTACTTTGTGACAAAGCCCCACCAAAAGCCCTTTTAAGGGCTGGTAAAAGAGCTGAATTCTTTGGGGCATGCCCCGCAAAAAGCCCTTTTAAGGGCTGACAATAGAGCAGTTTACTTTGGGGTAATGTCACGCAAAAAGCCCTTTTCAGGGCTATTTGTAGGGTTAGACTTAGGTTTAGTGGTGGGGATAGTTTAGTAATTTAGGGGTTAAATAATTTAATATAGGTGGCGGCGGGGTAGGGGGATTAGATTAGGGGTTAATTAATTTAATATAGCTGGCGGCGGTGTAGGGGGATTAAATTAGGGGTTAATTAATTTAATATAGCTGGCGGCGGTGTAGGGGGATTAAATTAGGGGTTAATAATTTTAAAATAGATGGTGGCGGTGTAAGGGGCTCACTTTAGGGGGTAGTTTAATGTAGTTGGCGGCGGGGTAGGAGCTCACATTAGGGGGTTATAATTTTATTGTAGGTGGCGGCGGGGTCCAGAAGCGGCGGTTTAGGGGTTAATAACTTTATTAGGGATTGCGGCGGGGGATCGCGGTTGACAGGTAGATAGACATTGCGCATGCGTTAGGTGTTATTATTTATTTAGCAGATCGCGGGTGACAGCTAGATAGACATTGCGCAGTTTAGGGAGTTACGGGGCTCCAATAGACAGCGTAAGGCTTACTACGGCTGCTTTTAGTGGCGAGGTGAAAATGGAGTAAGATTTCTCCATTTTCGCCACGTAAGTCCTTACGCTGTATATTGGATACCAAACTGCGCTGGTTTGGTATACCTGCCTATGGCCCAAAAAACTACGGGCGACGGCAGAAATATACGAGCGTAACTTCTAGGTTACGCCGTATATAGGATACCAAACCAGCGCAAAATTCAGCGTCGCCGGCATTTGCGGGCGACGCTGCATATCGGATCGGGCCCTAGGCTGGTATTTTTATATGTGCCTCAAAAAATTAATCATTGCATTGAAAAAGCTGAATAAAAATGTCTTAAAATAATTTAAAACTGTCATTTCATTAGCACAATTTGTATTGTTTTGCAGACCAGGAACTCACCATTTTAAAAACATATTGGCCTCTATGTATGAAGCCGTCTACTTAGCTCGCCTACAATTGCCGCCGCGGACCTGAATACGTTCGCCAAAGTTATCAAGAAAGCTGTCAAGAAGCCGCGCACCAAGTACGGAGCGATGAGCAGCGGACTGTTGTTAACTGACAGTAATCAATCTCGCTGCTCATCGGCTTCTTCACAGCTTTTTTGATAGTCTGTCACTAAGCACGCACACTAAACTACACTGTTTTACCCCGCTGCTCCCGGAGCCCCCCGCACCTAAATAAAGTTATTACCCCCTAAACCACCGCTCCTGGACCCCGCCACAACTATAATAAATTTATTAACCCCTAAACCGCCGCTCCCGCACCCCACCGCCACCTACATTATACCTATTAACTCCTATCCTGCCCCCCACTACACCGCCGCCACCTATATTCAAGTTATTAACCTCTATCCTGCGGATCCCGGACCCCGCCACAACTAAATAAATTGTTTAACCCCTAAACCGCCGTACTCGGAGCCCACCGCCACCTACATTAAAGTTATTAACCCCTATCCTGCCCCCCACTACACCGCTGCAACCTACATTTAACTTATTAACCCCTAAACCGCCGCAACTAAATTAAATGTTTAACCCCTAAACCGCCGCTCCCGGACCCCGCTGCCACCTATATTAAACTTATTAACCCCTAAACCTATGTCTAACACTAACACCCCCCCTAACTTTAATATTATTTTAATAAATCTAAATAAAACGTACTATTATTAACTAAATTATTCCAATTTAAAAATAAATACTTACCTATAAAATAAACCCTAATATAGCTACAATATAACTAATAATTATATTGTAGCTATTTTAGGATTTATTTTTATTTTACAGGCAACTTTGTATTTATTTTAACTAGGTACAATAGTTATTAAATAGTTATTAACTATTTAATAGCTACCTAGTAAAAATACTTACAAAATTACCTGTAAAATAAATCCTAACCTAAGTTACAATTAAACCTAACACTACACTATCATTAAATTAATTAAATAAAATAACTACAATTACCTAAAATTAAATAAAATAAAATAAACTATTCTATAGTACAAAAACCCCCACTAAATTACAGAAAATAAAAAAGAATTACAAGAAGTTTAAACTAATTACACCTAATCTAAGCCCCCTGATAAAATAATAAAGCCCCCCAAAATAAAAAAATGCCCTACCCTATTCTAAATTACCAAGTAACCAGCTCTTTTACCAGCCCTTAAAAGGGCTTTTTGCGGAGCATTGCCCCAAAGTAATCAGCTCTTTTACCTGTAAAAAAAAATACAAACCCCCCAACATTAAAACCCACCACCCATATACCCCTACTCTAACCCACCCAAACCCCCCTTAAAAAAACCTAACGCTAACCACCTGAAGATCTCCCTACTTGGAGCCATATTCACCCAACCGGGCCGAAATCTTTATCCAAGGTGCGCAGAGGAGGTCCTTCATCCAGTAGAGGTCTTCATCCAGGCGGTGTCTTCAATCTTCATCCATCCGGAGCGGAGCCATCTTCAAAGGAGCCGACGCGGAGCCATCCTCTTCAACCGACAACTTCCCGAGGAATGAAGGTTCCTTTAAGGGACGTCATCCAAGATGGCGTCCCTCGAATTCCGATTGGCTGATAGGATTCTATCAGCCAATTGGAATTAAGGTAGGAAAAATCCCTTAAAGGAACCGTCATTCGTCATTAGTCCGTCGGGGAAGGTGGATGTTCCGTGTCGGCGGTCTGAAGATGGAGCCGGAAGAAAGAAGATAGAAGATGCCACTTGGAGGAAGACATCGCCCGGATGGAGGACCTCTTCTTTGCCGCTTGGATCAAGACTTCGCCCGGATGGAGGACCTCTTCTTTGCCGCTTGGATCAAGACTTCGCCCGGATGGAGGACCACATCGCCCGGATTGGATGAAGAATTCGGCTTGGCTGGGTGAAGACGACTCAAGGTAGGGAGATCTTCAGGGGGTTAGTGTTAGTTTTTTTAAGGGGGGTTTGGGTGGGTTAGAGTAGGGGTATGTGGGTGGTGGGTTTTAATGTGGGGGGGGTTGTATTTTTTTTACAGGTAAAAGAGCTGATTACTTTGGGGCAATGCCCCGCAAAAAGCCCTTTTAAGGGCTGGTAAAAGAGCTGGTTACTTTGTAATTTAGAATAGGGTAGGGCATTTTTTTATTTTGGGGGGCTTTATTATTTTATTAGGGGGCTTAGATTAGGTGTAATTAGTTTAAACTTCTTGTAATTCTTTTTTATTTTCTGTAATTTAGTGTTGTTGTTTTTTTGTACTATAGTTTAGTTTATTTAATTTAATGTTAGGTAATTGTAGTTAATTTATTTAATTAATTTAATGATAGTGTAGTGTTAGGTTTAATTGTAACTTAGGTTAGGATTTATTTTACAGGTAATGTTGTATTTATTTTAGCCATGTAGTTATTAAATAGTTAATAACTATTTAATAACTGTTGTACCTAGTTAAAATAAATACAAAGTTGCCTGTAAAATAAAAATAAATCCTAAAATAGCTACAATGTAATTATTAGTTATATTGTAGCTATCTTAGGGTTTATTTTACAGGTATTTAGTTTTAAATAGGAATAATTTAGTTAATACGAGTAATATTATTTCGATTTATTAAAATAATATTTAAGTTAGGGGGGTTTAGGGTTAGTGTTAGACTTAGGTTTAGGGGTTAATAATTTTAATATAGGTGGCGGCGGTATAGGGGGGGCAGGATAGGGGTTAATAATTTTAATATAGGTGGCGGCGGGGTCCGGGAGCGGCGGTTTAGGGGTTAAACAATTTATTTAGTTGTGGCGGGGTCCGGGATCCGCAGGATAGGGGTTAATAAGTTTATGTAGGTGGCGGCGGTATAGGGGCAGCAGATTAGGGGTTAATATTTATAATGTAGGTGGCGGCGAGGTCAGGGAGCGGCGGTTTAGGAGTTAACACGTTTAATATAGTTGCGGCGGGGTCCGGAAGCGGCGGTTTAGGGGGTAATAAATTTATTTCGTTGCGGCGGTGTAGGGGGGGACAGATTAGGGGTGTTTAGACTCGGGGTACATGTTAGGGTGTTAGGTGCAGACGTTTCCCAGAGGAATCAATGGGATATTGGGCAGCAGCGAACATGAGCTTTCGCTATGGTCAGACTCCCATTGATTCCTATGGGATCCGCTGCCTCCAGGGCAGCGGATTGAAATCCAGGTACGCTGGCCCGGAAAAGTGGTAACTACTACGGAACATCTGTAGTGACGTAAGAATCGATCTGTGTCGGACTGAGTCCGGCGGATTGAAGTTTACGTCACTAGATTCTACTTTTGCCGGGCAGTAGGGTTGATAACTAAGGCCAATCAGCCTCGCCAGAAATACGCTGCGGAATTCCAGCATATTTGCGGTTGACGGCTTGATAACTAGAGGCCATTGAGTGTTGTTTACATTATATCCTTGGTCATTTAAGAACATATATAAATGAGCTTCTGTACTCACTGCGCAACATAGAGGATCAGGGTTCTGAATTCCACAGAACTATAATTTGTCAGATTTAGGTTGAAATATTTTTTATTATTGTTTTGCAGCATACATAACATAATAGTGCACTTTGTGCATAAATCATTCTTAATAGTAATAGAGTGTGCATATTAATATCATACACAGTATACACTGTCTTACCATAATCTTTCTTTAGTTTTTTTTTTTTTTTATACAACAAAAGAGTAAAAATAAAAAAGAAACATAAAGAACATAAAAACCAATTAAACTAATTCTAAATACAAAACTAAACAATAACCTAACTTTTTCCCGTCCAGCAGTGTCCATCAGATTAAGCTTTATTTTTGTTCTACTAGATGTGGCCTCAAAGAGTGACTCCAGCCCCCCAACCTCCTCAGCTCTCGTCTATTCTGTACTTAAATATTTATTCAGGGTCCAATGGATCCAGATATTGTGGAAATTTTCCATTGTGCCCTGCATCCATGCTGCTGATTCCGACATATTATAGATATCATCAATTTTATTAAGCACCTCTATCCACTTCGGGGCTCCCACCTTCCACTTCCTGGCTATACACATTCTAGTAGCCGTGCATACTATGTTAATCCATTTATTAGCAGCTGAATTAAGAGAATCTAGGTGAGTGTGTAGTAAAGCCTTTGAGATTGAGAGTGTGAATGTATCATCCAGTATTCTCCTAATCAACCGTTGCAAATTATTCCAAATTGGTTTTATTACTGGGCATTCCCACCACATATGGATATAAGAACCCACCTCCTTACACCCTCTGTAGCATAATCTATCTCTTTCAGGAGTATAGTGCGAAGTCTTTAGTGGGGTCAGATACCACCTATAGGCTGTCTTAATTGAGTTTTCTATTAAATCTGCTCCCATCAAACTTCTACTTACATCGGAGAAAATCTGTCTCCATTCATCTATGTTATATGAGGTGTTTAAATCGTGTTCCCAGCTAGTGTGAAGCCTCGGTTTTTTGGTGTCTTTCGCATTTTGAATGGCCAGGTATAGATGCGTAATCGTTTTTTTTTTGCCTACCTGGGTATAAAATGAGTTGTTCTAAAGTAGTGCTCTTTGTCTCAGTGGATCCCTGTCTGTATTTATTTATGGCATGCGAGAGCTGGAGGTACATGAACCAATGTAGTGTGTTTGGGTGGATCTTATCCCTCAATTGGTTGAAAGTTAGAATTTTTCCCCCCTCCAAGAAATCAGCCACCCTGTATAGACCCTTGTTTTCCCATTTGCTTATTTGTTTTTGGAAATCAGTCGGGAGTAACGACCCCAATGGCTTAGTGGTAGTCTGTGGTGAAATAAGTTCTAATGTCTTAGTTAGTGAGTTCCATAGTGATTTAGAGTCTTCTGTAGTTGTCAGGGAAGCTAATCGTTGGGTGCTTGTGACCCCTGGACACCATAGTAGTTCCCTTGGGTCTGTCAGTCCCCCAATGTCGGATTCAACTCTAGGCCATGTCAATCCTTGACAATCTTTACTTAGTAGTACACATTGCGCCAGTCTGGCTGCATGGTAGTAGTCACGGAGGTCTGGGACCCCCATTCCACCTAAGTGTTTGTGTTGTTTAAGAATGTTCGCAGCTATTCTGGCTTTTTTATTTCCTCTAAGAAATTTAATAAGTTCGGACTGTAATGTATCCAGTTCTTTCAAGGGGATTCTGATTGGCAAAGCCCTAAATAGATAAAGCAACCTTGGTAGGATGTTCATCTTTATAGCCGAGAGTCTACCCAGCCAAGAAAAGTTGCCTTTTTTCCATTTGGATACGTCTTTCCGTATACTTTTGAATAATGGAGTGTAATTGGCCTTATATAATGTTTCTACTGTGTCTGTGATATTTATTCCTAAGTATTTGATGTACCCCTTTGCCCATTTAAAGTCCCAGTTTAATTTGTCAGATTTAAAGGGACATTAAACACAAAAACTTTACTTCATGATTCAGATAGATTATACAATTTTAAACAACTTTCTAATTCACTTCTATTTTCAATTTTGCTTCATTCTGTTGGTATCCTTTATCGAAGGAGCAACAATACACTACTGGGAGCCAGCAGAAAACATAAGTAAGCCAATGATAAGAGGTATATTTACAAAGCCCCCAATCAGCAGCTAGCCCCCAGCTCCTGACCCTACCTAGGTATGCTTTTCAACATAGGATACCAAGAGAGTTAAAGGGACACTGAACCCAAATTTTTTCTTTCGTGATTCAGATAGAGTATGCAATTTTAAGCAACTTTCTAATTTACTCCTATTATCAAATTGTCTTCATTCTCTAGGTATGTTTATTTGAAAAGCAACAATGTAAGTTTAGATGCCGGCCCATTTTGGTGAACAACCTGGGTTGTCCTTGCTGATTGGACAGCACCAATAAACAAGTGCTGTCCGTGGTTCTGAACCAACAAATTTCTGGCTCCTTAGCTTAGTTGCCTTCTTTTGTAAATAAAGATAGCAAGAGAACTAATAAAAAATGATAATAGAAGTAAATTAGAAAGTTGCTTAAAATTGCATGTTCTATCTGAATCATGAAAGAAAAAATTTGGGTTCAGTGTCGCTTTAAGCAAATTAGATAATAGAAGTAAATTTGAAAGTTGTTTAAATGATATGCTCTGTCTGAATCACAAAATAAAATGTTTGGGTTTCATGTCCCTTTAATTTACAGGAAACGCAGATAAAATAAATAATAAAAGTACACTGCAAACTTGTTTCATTGTACATAATTAAAGGGACATTAAATGTTATTTTTATTTATTTTTTAAACATAATTGTGCAATATTTTTTTTTAATCCATGTCACAGGGTTGTTGTCAAATCCCAGCTTGCTGGATCGTGGCATTCACCGGATTTATGTAGTGCGTTCCTGCTCTGGATAAAGCTGTCGGCAATGTTGCTGTAGGGGGCAACATGAGGAATTTTCCTATGCAATACCTATATTTCTAGATAACATTTAATAAGACTTTTGCTGCCAATTTTATAGAAGAAGACTGCCCCCATTCTGCTGCTAAGGGAAGTGTAAGGCAATACACCTTTAACATATGCAATAGCAAGTCAACAGATGACAGAATCCACATGAAAGTGTTCATAGCTGTGTGGATAACAGAACATCTGACTGAGGAAAATCACACAATGCTGGGTGGTACTCTGTATAAGGGTTAAGAACATATGTATATGGACATGGTTTATGCCAAGTAGAAAGAGTCACAAAGTATTTTAGGGCTAATACACCCAGCATGCTTTCTCAAGACACTTTGCAGTGCAAAGTAGTTTGTTAAAAAAAAATGCTGATCTGTAGGTATGGTTCTGGCACAGTGCGCAGAGTTTACCTACCAATCAGGATCAAATTTAACTCTGTGATTGGCACCCAACCAGTGCACATGGTGACTGATCTAAACAGCCTTTTATTCCCAATGCGGTTTAGCAGCAGCTACACAACTGTACTCCTTGGCTGTACCATAAACCTGTCATGTCATTTTAATAGAGGGATTAACAGTAAGCACTAAAAATACTAATAACATTAATTATCTAACTTAAAGAGACAGTCTACTCCAGAATTGTTATTGTTTAAAAAGATATATAATCCCTTTGTTACCTATGCCCCAGTTTTGCATAACCAACACAGTTATATTAATATACTTTTTACTTCTGTGATTAACTTGTATCTAAGCCTCTGCAGACTGTCTCCACATTTCAGTTCTTTTTACAGACTTGCATTTTAGCCAATCAGTGCTGATTCCTAGGTAACTGCGGGAGTGAGCACAAAGTTATCTACATGGCACACATGAACTAGCACTTTCTAGCTGTAAAAAAACTATAAAAATGCACTGAGATATGAGGCGGCCTTCAAGGGCTTAGAAATTAGCATATGAACCTACCTAGGTTTAGCTTTCAACAAAGAATACCAAAAGAACTAAGTAAATTTGATGATAAAAGTCAATTGGAAAGTTGTTTAAAATTGCATCCACTATCTGATTCATGAAAGTTTTTTTTTACTAGATTGTCCCTTTAAAAAAAAATATCACAATGTTCCCCAGTGAAATATGAAAATGTTTATTGCACATGTATGAGCCGTTATTTGTACATCCCTAACAAATAAAAATTAGGACTTGCTTGTGCACTATATGCATGTGCAAATGACAGTTTACATATGCTGTAGATAAGCAGTTTACATATACATACAAAGGATTCAGTATTGCAAGACACTATATTTTTTAGAGGCAATACTTATTTAAATATGTACACTGCAATATATTTAAACATTTCAAGTAATGTTGAAGTTATGGTTGCCAGGTGTCCAGTATTTTAGCAGGCTGTCCCGTAAACTCTATACAAAAATACTGGACACTTAAATGTCCAATATTTTTAAAGTCCCCTGTCAGCTAAATGTAAAGGGCTTCTAGGACTCTATGCATTACAAATAGATCTCAAAAATAAGTTAGACTGTAAATTTTTTATTATATGTGCTTTACTGGTAACCAAGGGGATAAAATGACTGCTCAGTTGTGAAAAATATATGTGGTGGGATCAAGGGTGGTACCTAAGGTTGAGCTTTTGTGGGGACATTGTGTGACCCCACCTACCACCTGTTCCCAGTCACCTATAGGTTGTCTGGTATTTTTATGAACCTTAATTGAAGTTACCAGGCTGTCAAATGATGGCATTTCTAGAAATGGCATATTAGAAGGGGCACTACCCAGAGGCCAGCCAAAGTAACCACAGGCAACACCACTAGTGTACAGTAAAATACTATCAAAAGACATAGAAAATAAGTGTTCATCTCAGTTAATGGAGGCCCAGGCTGTCCCTAATTGCATATCCTGTTGTGACCAGTACTTAGAGAAAGCATGAGCAGGAAATGTCTAACAACCCTATGCTTCTCAGGTCACACGCACAGTAAAAGTTATTGCTAAATTATTGATCATTTTCTTTCTTGAACCATTTTTATAGATAGAAATGTAAGTTTCAAATGCACTGTGGCCCATCTCAAATTTGACAAGGATGCTCTTTTACAGAGCCTTTTCATAAAACTGAACATTTCCTGTCTAGTATCTGGGACAAGGAGGTTGGGTGGGGAGTCAGGGGCAGCCTGTGGGTGAAGTTTTGGCAATGAATAAACATTCAGAGTAGTCCTTGGGCAGGCGGCAGGAGGTTGTTGTGGGTGTTGTC
Source organism: Bombina bombina (assembly GCF_027579735.1). Classification (NCBI taxonomy): domain Eukaryota; kingdom Metazoa; phylum Chordata; class Amphibia; order Anura; family Bombinatoridae; genus Bombina; species Bombina bombina. The sequence continues at coordinate 429,348,571 of NC_069501.1, read as the reverse complement.
AGATAGGTCACGGTTGTGGTATATGCTGTGTGGAGGTGTGGAAAGGAAGAACCAGGACATTTATAGAGGAAGGCAGTGAGGCAGACAGTAGGGGACCATCCTGCAAAATATATAATGGACACCAATGGGAGCATTACCTCATTTGTTCACCTGTATTCCATGTAAGAGATAAACATGTTTTGTTTTGCATCGACGACAACCTTTATTTGCTGATGACAGAACAAAATGGAGTGAATGAAGCAAGCTAAGTTATTAAAGAATATATTACAGCAAGTGTATACTTTTTCAGATGTGATTTTTTTTTTTTGTCTTGCAGGGTCACTAAAAAATTCAAAAGTGTAGATATTAATATAAAGAGACAAATTATTTAACAAGTAACAAACCTACAAATCAACAAAGAGAAGAATGAGCCAGATGAAGGCAGTGGAATATTGTGTGTGTTGCAAATGTCGAGAGATTGAGGAGACTTGTCAGATTGTGAGACTCAAGTACAGGAACCAAAAGTTGGGGCTACTAACATGAAGGATTTAAGTATACTACAAAAAACATTTAATTAGCAAGATAATGTCCTCCATACAAAGAAGACATGTGCGTTTCGTTTCAAATTGAAATTCGGACGAATTTGTCAAATTTGGCGCTTCGGATCGATTCAAATTTCTGAATTACCGTAGCACCGAAACTAACTAATAAATCCGAATTAGTTCGGATTTATTCGTTACATTTGGATGGCCATGGACTAATTACAATTACACTAATATTGTACAGTATATTAGGTTATATCACTCTGCTATGGGTTACACCTAATATTACAGTACCTAATACTAGTCTATTACACAGCACATCCCACCTAACACATACTGAACTTTACGAATTTACGAATCGAATCCAAACCAAACACATCCGAATTTATTAGAATCCGAATGAATCAGAATGAATCCGAAACGAATGCATTCGAATCGATACGAAAACATCCAAAAACAAATTTTTCCGCTGCGCACAAGTCTAATGCAAAGATACATTCTTATACAGCTAGCAACAAAGCAGAATGTTACAAAAAGTTAAGAAAAAATAACAAAAATAAAGGTGGTGTTACAAAGTTGCCATTTTAAGCGCCACAGTATTTGAGAAGTGGTATTCATATGAATACCATATTATACTGTAGGAATGTTTTGCTTTACTTTGTGGACACTGCTCTCAAGTGGCCATTTATAGGAACTACTAAATTAAATTCCAAAAAACTAAAACTGATATCAATTGACTAGTTCAGAAGAGGATGATGAACATGCAAAACAGATAAGTTATTTGTAATAACGAGCCCTCCTTTTTCAAATATTTTTTAATAATACAAGCCTTTTCCAATGCCAGTGAAAATCCATATCTTTGGCTATCCTGTATTCTAGGCAGGAAACATATGAACAAAGTCCTGTTTTAATGCCTGAACAAAGGGACATCCTTTAAAAATGTCACATAGCTTTGTGGACACTGCCATCTACTGGTTTTCTATTGGCACTATTAAAATATTCTTAAAAGCTCATCTTCGGAATTGACCACTTCACTCACATAAGAAGTTACTGGAACTGTGCCTACTTTTTTAATGACGACTTCATTTCACAATCCACAGACCAGATTGCCTCCTCCAAATAAGGCAAATGATGGGCTCAGTTTTGCTATTGATAAACAATTGCAGTACAAAATATGTTAATTTGATTCAAGCACAAAAAAATAAAAAAATTAGACTTGGTTGATATGTTATACTACAGCAAAACTACAGAAATGATTTGTAAATACAAGGGGGCCTATCTATCAAGCTCCGAATGGAGCTTGATGCCCCGTGTTTCTGGCGAGCGTATTGCTCTCCGTATTCAACGAAGTCTGGCGGACCTGATCCGCACTGTCGGATCAGGTCCGCCAGACCTTGTTAAATAGAGGCCAAGGTGTTTACTGTCACTTTAATTATTAAAGGTTTTAGTAGAGGGATATTTTCCCCATCATGCTCTGCTTGATCTACATTACCTTGCTTACTATTAACCGGTTCCTGTTGATGACTATCCAACATACATATGTTGGTATCCTTTGTTGAAAAGCATGCCTGGGAAGGCTCCAGAGCTGCAATGCACTACTGGTAGCTAGCTGCTGATTGGTGGCTGCACAAATACGCCTCTTCTCATTGGCTCACCCAAAGTTTTCAGCTAGCTCCCAGTAGTGTATTGTTGTTGCTTCAACAAGGGATACCAAGAGAATGAAGTACATTTAATAACATAAGTAAATTGGAAAGTTGTTTAAAATTGTATGCTCTATCTGAATCATGATAGTAAAAAGTTGGGTTCCCTTTTACCAGTAATAATTAAAGCTTTGTGTAAAAAAAAAAAAAAACATTTTTATGCGTTTTCTGAATAAACTGTAAAATTATCATATTGTCCCATTTGCTAATAGACAACCAGAATGCAGGTGCTTTTAACCCATTAACTGCTGAATCATTTCACTCCTGCACGCAGCTGTTCAGTTTTTATATACTGCTTAAATGTCCTACTGTGAATCATTTTTCAGAGAAAACCGACACATATTCCATTTTTTTTTTCCAGGAGAATCAGCAGATCAATCTATACCCTTATTTTATGTATATATTATGACATGTAAGAAACCTGAAACATAAAGTCTGGAAAATGCATTATTTTAATAAACAATTTTAATAAACGAGGTTATAAACAGTAGTGGGCGAGATTACATAAGCGGCTTCACCCGCAAAAGCTGGCGTCGGCTTTTTTTTAGACGGATATAGCAATCACATATACAGTGCCACATACAAATGCGGAGCATATATTTTACCCGTCATTCGCCATTTTTTATTCCCATAAACTAACATAGAACCGGCGTCGCAAGTCGGTATCACATATTCAGCGGCAAAAATGGAGAAATTTGACTCCACATTCACCTCGTCACACATAGGCAGGCGCAGCAAGCTTAGCGCCGAGTATATGAGCACTGTAACTCCCTGGAAGTCTTAACAAACACCTAATGCATAGGCAATATGTGCCTCTCAACCGCCATCCCTCCACCACAATAACTAATAAATGTATTAACCCCTAATCTGCCAACTCCCAAATCGCAAAATATCTAATAAAGTCATTAATAGTGATGTCCCGAACTGTTCGCCCGCGAACGGTTCACAGCGAACATAGCTTGTTCGCGTTTGTGGGCGAACACATGGCGATGTTCGATCCGCCCCTATGTGTCATCATTGTGGAAACTTTGACCCTTTATGTCACAGCCGCCTGACACATTAGAGCCAATCAACATCAGACACTCCCTCACAGACACTCCCAGCTACTCGGAATCCGCCATTTTAGACTCATAACAACCTTGCTTTTTTAATGAGAGGACGTGTTGTGTTTTTGCTCCTGACATTAATAGGAAAAACATAGCTAGGCTAGTGTATTTACAGTCCAGAAGGACTCCACTCATCTCTGCTGCAAGCACAGCACCCCAAAAAGCCCTTTTTAGGGCTATATTTCGTGCCGTTTTTTTTTTTTTTTTCGTTTTTTTTTATTAGCATTTGCCTGGCTTTCAGCTGTGTGTTTAAGGCTCACAGCATATGCTGTGACTACTGCCACCACTGATATCTCCCTAACAACATTAGTTTAAATTTAACTAACCCAAAAATTTAATTATTTTTCTAGTGTAATTTTTTTTTCATTTTCTATCAGGCCAGTGTCACACAGCATATACTCTGGTTCATTGCTCTGTGCCAGCCAGCAGCCACCAGTGTTAATATCGGTTTATAACATTATTTTAAATTTAAAAAAATATATATATATTTTGCTAGTGTAATCTAATTACTATCAGGCCTGTGTCTGTCATGCTCACTCAGCATTAATATACCTCCTTTTTTCAGTCTTTTGGTTAATTGGTCTGTGCCAGGCAGCCACCCAGCACTCATATCTATTCTTCTTCACCTTAATTTTAATATAAAAAAAAAAAAAGTTTAAATTTGTTTGCTAGTGTAATCTAATATAATTTTCTATCCGGCCTGTGTGTTTTGCTGACATAGAGAGCCTACTGTGTTTACTTGCTGCCCTCCCTAGTCTATGAGCCACGACTCATATGTGTTTAACCTTTTTTTATTTCCCCCCCAAAAAAATAATTTCAATCATTTTTCTAGTGTAATCTAATAGTATTTTCTATCAGGCGTGTGTGTATCCGACTTACAGAGCCTACTTTTTTTAATAGCTGCCCTTCCAAGGCTATCAGCCACGACTCATATGTATGTGCTTAACCTTTTTCTTAAAAATTTCCAAAAAAAAGTCTTTAAATCATTATGCTAGTGTAATCTAATTGTATTTTCTACCAGGCCTGTGTCTAACTGTCTATCTGACTTACACAGCATACTGTTGTTATAATTGCTGCCCTACGTAGCAGCCAGCCAGTGCGACCACTCATAGAGTCATATGTGCATTGCACTTCTTAACATAATTTTAATATTAAAATCTAAAATTTTAAAATATTTTGCTAGTGTAATCTAACTTAATTTTCTATCAGTCCTGTGTTTTTGTCACTTACACAGCATACTGTGTTAAATTGCTGCCCTACCTACCATCCACGACTCATATCTGCCAGCCTGTCTGCCAGGCCCAAGTAGCCAATTAGTGGCACCAATCACAATTCTTGTAACAGTAATTAAAAAAAAAATCATAATTTTTTGGACTGCAAATATTCTCCTAGTGCCATTGAATTTCATTTACCTCCTGCCTGCCACTGTCAGCATTTTGTGCCAGGCCGTCTAGCCAACTATTTACACCAATCATAATTGTTGTCACAGACAGTATAGTTAGTAATTTAAATAAAAACATTTTTAGTGTTGATCTTAATCCTCAGTTTGCTCGTGCCCTAGAATTGCACTTTTCTACTGCCTTCCAAGCCTGTGTGCCAGGCCTACTTGAAAAATATTTACACCAATCATAGTTGTTGTGACAGTATTCTTAATAATTAAAAAATAAAATTGTTGGTAATAGTTGTTGAGAATCCTCAGTTTGCTGGTGCCATTGAATAGCACTTTCCTGCTGCCTTGCAGCCTGTTGTGAGCCAGGCCCACCTAGCCAATTGTTGCCAGCAATCATATTTCTTTTAACAGTATTGCAAAAATTGTCAATCATCACTGTTTTGACTGTCAGTAATCAGTCTCCTAGTGTCCTTGAATTGCAACTACCTCCTGCCTGCCAGCCTTTTGTGCCAGGCCGTCTTGCCAACTATTTACACCAATCATAATTGTTGTCACAGTATAGTTACTAATTAAAATTAAAAAAAATGTGATTGTTGATCTTAATCCTCAGTTTGCTTGTGCCATTGAATTGCACTTTTCTACTGCCTGCCAGCCTGTGTACCAGGCCCAACTATCCAATTAGTGCCAGCAATCATATTTCTTTTAACAGTATTGCAAAATTTGTCAATCATCACTGTTTTGACTGTCAATCTGCAGTCTACTAGTGCCCTTGAATTGCATTTTCCTCCTGCCTGCCTGTGTGCCAGTCCCAACTAGCCAATTAGTGCCACCACTCATATTTATTGTAACAGGATTGGAATTTTTGTTAATCATAACTGTTTTGACTGTGATTCTTCAGTCTCCTAGTGCCATTGAATTGCAGTTTCCTTTCTCCCAGCGTGTGTGCCAGACAGGCCCATTTGCCAAATATGCCAAACAATCATATTTGTTGCCACAGTACATGTAAGTTGTAATATTTAAAAAAATTAACAATTTGTGATTTTTAAAACATCTGTCTTTTTTGTTGTTGTCAGTCTCACAGCGTATACTGTGCCCACTTACACAGTGCCACCACTCAATTGGTGTAATAGTATTGTTAGTGTCCATTTAAAAAAAAATGACAGGCAGAGGCAGGCCACCCCGCAGGTTCCGTGGTCGTGGTCGTGGTGCTGTGATTCCTTTAGACCCTACAAATATGCACATTGTTCAGACGCCGGGTGCCAGGGGGGACGCAAAAACTTCTGAGGAGGACCTAGTTGAATGGCTAACACAGGACACCCAATCTTCTTCAGCTTACGCTGCTAGTCCTCCTAACCTTGACGCACCATCTAAGTCCAGCTGTGCTTTGGGCAGGTCTCAAGTGACCAGTGCCACTCCGCCGCCTGTCGCCACCACCAACACTAGCACCACAGCCGCTTCACTTGATCTGTCACAGGAGTTATTGACACATCATTTGGAAGAAATGAGTGATGCGCAACCATCATTGACAGAGGATGTAGATAATAGTGATCAGTCTCAGTCAGGCAGCATTACCGACATGGAAGTACGGTGTGATGATGATGATGATGATGTTGTACCCGCTGCTGCTTCCTTTCTTGATGTTTCAGATACAAGTGAAGCGGTTGATGATGATGTGTCGGTGGATGTCACGTGGGTGCCTGCTAGAAGAGAAGAAGAAGAGGGGGAAAGTTCAGATGGGGAGACAGAGAGGAGGAGGAGACGATTTGGAAGCACGGGGAGGTCGTCTCAAGGAGCTAGTGGCACAGTCAGACAGCATGCATCGTCACCAGGGGTCAGCCAGACAGCACGCCGACGCCCATCAACGCATGCTGTTGCCACCACCAGAATGCCGTCATCGCAGAGCTCAGCAGTGTGGCATTTTTTGTGTGTGTCTGCCTCTGACAACAGCGATGCCATTTGCAACCTGTGCCAAAAGAAACTGAGTCGTGGGAAGTCCAACAGCCACCTAGGTACAACTGCTTTGCGAAGGCACATGGTCTCCCATCACAAAGGCCGATGGGAAGAACATATGAGTAGAAGCAGCACACAAAGTGAAAGCCGCCCTCCTCCTCCTGCTCCAGCATCTTCAGCCACGTCAACCAGTGCTGTCCTCCTTGCCCCCTCTCAACCATCCTCCACTCAGTCTCTCTTACGTAGCAGTTCCTGGTCATCTGCCCACAGTCAGGTGTCTGTCAAGGACATGTTTGAGCGTAAGAAGACAATTTCTCAAAGTCACCCCCTTGCCCAGCGTCTGACAGCTAGCTTGTCTGAACTCTTAGCCCGCCAGCTTTTACCATACAAGCTGGTGGAGTCTGATGCTTTCAAAAAATTTGTATCTATTGGGACACCGCAGTGGAAGGTACCTGGCAGAAATTTCTTTTCACAAAAGGCAATCCCAAACCTGTACTCTGTTGTGAGAAAGGAAGTTATGGCATGTCTGGCACACAGCGTTGGGGCAAGGGTCCATATGACCACGGATAGCTGGTCTGCAAAGCATGGTCAGGGCAGGTATATCACCTACACTGCGCATTGGGTAAACCTGCTGACTTCTGACAAGCATGGAATGCGTGGCTCTGCAGAAGAGTTGGTGACACCGCCACGACTTGCAGGCAGGCCTGCTGCTACCTCCTCTACTCCTCCTACTCCATCCTCTTCCATAACCTCTTCCTCGGCTGAGTCCTCTTCAACTTCTGCGTCTTGCTCCACATCTATGGCACCCCCCCAGCTCCCCAGGTACTATGCTACATCCCGGGTACGGCAGTGTCACGCCGTCTTGGGGTTGACTTGCCTGAAAGCGGAGAGTCACACCACACCAGCACTCCTGACCGCCCTGAACGCACAGGTGGATCAGTGGCTGACTCCGCACCAACTGGAGATTGGCAAGGTTGTTTCTGACAATGGAAGTAATTTGGTGGCGGCATTGAAATTGGGAAATTTGACACATGTGCCGTGCATGGCACATGTGTGTAATCTAATTGTACAACGATTTGTCCATAAGTACCCAGGCTTACAGGAGGGGGCGGGAGCGCTACACTATGGAAAAAGTTTAGTGAGTGGAAAGGAGGGAGAGTGGGGATTAGTGTTTGGAAAGGTATCTAGGAGGGGGGTAGGGTATTGAGGGGGGACATCTACACTACAGAATTTTTTTTAAAATAACTAATTTGTAGCAAACTAGGTTCTGGCAGACAGCTGCCAGTACCCAAGATGGTGGCAAATAGGTAGAGTGGGTAGGGATAGAGAGCTGTTTGGGGGGGGTCCTACAATTGAGAATATATATATATATATATATATATATATTAAAAAAAACATGTTTCTGCCAGTACTTAAGATGGGGGTGACAATTGTGGGGTGGGGGAGGGAAGAGAGCTGTTTGAGAGGGATTAGGGAGGGATCAAGGGGTGGGATGTGTCAGGTGGGAGTGTAATCTATACACTAAAGCTAAAATGAATGCTACCAGCTACCTAAGTAACCCCTTCACTGCTGGGCATAATACAAGTGTGATGCACAGCGGCATTAAGCGGCCTTCTAATTACCAAAAAGCAATGCCAAAGCCATATATGTCTGCTATTTCTGAACAAAGGGGATCACAGAGAAGCATTTACAACCATTTGTGCCATGATTGCACAAGCTGTTTGCAAATAATTTCAGTGAGAAACCTAAAGTTTGTGAAAAAGTTAACAATTTTTTTTATTTAATCGCATTTGGCCGTAAAATGGTGACATGAAATATACCAAAATGGGCCTAGATCAATACTTTGGGTTGTCTACTAAAAATATATATATATATATATATATATATATATATATATATATATATATATATACACACATGTGAAGGGTTATTCAGGGATTCCTGACAGATATCAGTGTTACAATGTAACTTTCGCTAATTTAAAAAGAAATGGTTTGGAAATAGCAAGTGCTACTTGTACTTATTGCCTTATAACTTGCAAAAAAAGCAAAGAACATGTAAACACTGGATATTCCTAAACTCCGGACAAAATTTAGAAACTATTTAGCATGGGTGTTTTTTGGTAGTTGTAGATGCATAAGAGGTTTTGGGGGTCAAATGTAGAAAGTGTGTTTTTTTTTTCAATGTTTTCATCATATTTTATAATTTTTTTTATAGTAAATTATATGATACTAGTCCTAAAGCCCGTTCACACGGGCCGTGTTGTGTTATATTTAATTCATTCTTTCATATATATATTTTTTTTTTTTCCTCTCTCTCTCTCTCTCTCTCTCGGTCCTCATGCTGCTTTGTTTCACCCCTGCGCGTGCGATCAGCTGTGCTGCCCGGTCCTCGCGCTGCTGTCGGGTGGGTGCGCGTGCGATCAGCTGCAAGTGTTTGTCTGAACTGCGCATGATGGCTTCAGACAAACTCTTGTCTTTTATAATATAGGATGATGAAAATATTGATATCTTTAGAAAGTCCATTTAATGGTGAGAAAAACAGTATATAATATGTGTTGATTTTTTGGTAGTTGTAGATGCATAAGAGGTTTTGGGGGTCAAATGTAGAAAGTGTGTGTTTTTTTTTTCAATGTTTTCATCATATTTTATAAAAATTTTTATAGTAAATTATATGATACTAGTCCTAAAGCCCGTTCACACGGGCCGTGTTGTTATATTTAATTAATTCTTTCATATATATATTTTTTTTTTCTCTCTCTCTCTCTCTCTCTCTCTCGGTCCTCACGCTGCTTTGTTTCACCCCTGCGCGTGCGATCAGCTGTGCTGCCCGGTCCTCGCGCTGCTGTCGGGTGGGTGCGCGTGCGATCAGCTGCAAGTGTTTGTCTGAACTGCACATGACGGCTTCAGACAAACTCTTGTCTTTTATAATATAGGATGATGAAAATATTGATATCTTTAGAAAGTCCATTTAATGGTGAGAAAAACAGTATATAATATGTGTTGATACAGTAAATGAGTAAGAGGAAAATTACAGCTAAACACAAACACTGCGGAAATGTAAAAACAGCCCTGGTCCTTAACGGTAAGAAAATTTAAAAATGGTCTGGTCACTAAGGGGTTAACAGTTAAAAACATCCACCTATAACCTGTAACATTTTTTTGTACCAGAGAACCCTCAAAATGTAGTATCACCAGTGCTTGTTTTGTAGAAGAAAAGGTGTCGGTACTCAAAAAAAAGGTGCAGAACTCATTGATTTTTGATCGATATTTTCTGCTTAGTAACTTCGAGCAAAGCAAAGGGACAAGATTATTTAAAATGTTTGATGCATTTTGCAGCCCCCACTTGTGAAAACTAGAATATTTACATGATAATTACAAATATAACCTCTTATGAGTTGGCAGAGGTGGGGGTACTCAGTACCGGTGAGCACCGCCACAAAAAAAGCCCTGAGTATCACTGTCCACTAATAATGCATTGGCAGTTGTGTGAGTAATTGGCCCTTAGAGGGAAATTCTACTGTAACATTTTCTCTGTTTTAATATGTTCCTAATTATCCATTTTATGTGCTAGAGTGTAATAAATTGAAGAGATGTGCACAGGCCAAAAATTTGTTTAGTCCAGAAGAATTGTTTCAGATTTTTCCCAATTTTGAATCAACCAAATTTAGTTCATGTGGGTATTTGTATGACCAAATATTGGATTCAGATTCAGTACCATTATTTAAAATGGGATCAGCTAATATTTATAACAAATTTTTACAAAAATCTTACATTAAAGAATTTGAATAAAAATAACTCATCTTTCCACTCACTGACTGAGGCGCTGTAGTAAACTGCTTCTTGAGGTAATCAAAAGCTTGTTGATCTTTGGTGGACCATTGGAATCTGGTGTTAGCCCCGTTAGTTGAGTCAATGGTCTTACTATAGATGAATACTTTTGATAGATTTTCTGTAAAAGTTAGAGAAGCCTAGGAATTTCTGTACCGCCTTTATAGATTCAGAAGTAGGCCAGTTCATGATGGCTTCCATCATCCTTTGATCCATTTGAACACCATCTGGTGTATCATATTTCCCAGAAATGAAGGCGCATATTTCAAGTTTTGTGTATTAACGATGTACCTTTAGTATGGCCCGGACCTATCTTACACGTTTTTGATATTCCTCGAGAATTTTTGAATGAATAAAAATGTCATCCAAGTATACAACATCACATAATTTATAAAATATTTAAAAGTAGCTCAAGCATTGCATAAACCGAATGGCATGATATATATTCATACAAGCCATAACATCTTCTAAATGCAGTCTTTCATTCATCTCCTTTCTTTAGTCTTATTAGATTGTAAGACTCTCTTAAAGGGATATTAAATCCAAATGTTTTCTTTCTTGATTCAGATAGAGCATGCAATTTTAAGCAACTTTCTAAGTTACTCCTATTATCAATTTTTCTATGTTCTCTTAGTATCTTTATTTGAAAAAGCAGGAATGTAAGCTTAGAAGCCGGCCCATTTTTTTTAAAGATACCAAGAGAACAAAGACAAATTGATAATAGGAGTACAATAGAAAGTTTCTTAAAAATGGCATGCTCTATTTGAATCATGAAAGACATTTTTTTGGCTTCATATTCCTTTAAATCCAGTTTTGTATAAATGAAAGCCCCTTGTAATGTCTCTATGAGTTCCGGTATAAGTGGTTGGGGATATCAGTTCTTAATGCTGTTTATTCAACTCCCTGTAATTAATGATAGGTCTGAGACTGTTATCTTTGTTTCTGACAAAAAAACATACCAGCGCCTGCGGGTGAGTTAGAAGGTCTAATAAAACCTTTTTTTAAGATTCTCATCCAAGTATTCCTTTAAGTGTTTTAATTCTGGATCTGATAGTGGGTACACATGACCATACACATGACCATAGGGTACAGAATGCCTATGTGGAGGGAGAGAATCAGCTTCTTTCTTATCGAATACTGCAAAGTCCATATAGGAAGGTGGAATACTGGAAAGTTTTAATGACCATCCATATGTATTTTTCCATCTCTTTATTAACAAACAGGAAATATGTACACAAAATATAAAAAAAACACAATTTTCAGAACAAAATGGCTTCTTCAGGCAAAAGTCAGTATTTAGTGTGACCTCCTTTGGCACTAAGCACATCTTGAATTTTTTTGGGGAGACTTTCCGGATGTTTTCTGACGTAATCTTCTAGTATATTATACCAGGCTTCTTTCAGCACTTCCCAGAGTTCTTCTATAGATTTATGTTATCTTTTATCGCTTTCTCTGCCCAGGTGATCTTATACTGACTCTATAATATTCAGGTCTGGGTTCTGTGGAGGCCAGTCCATGACTGTCAGTGTTTTATCAGCTGTTTTTCTTTCCAAATATGATTTCACAGCATTAGCAGTGTGCTTGAAATCATAATCATGCTGAAAAATAAAACCATTCCCAATCAGGCACTTTACAGAAGGAATGGCATGATGAATTAAAACTTGTCTGTAGTTTTAAGAATTCATGATCCCATTAATTCATACAATATCGCCAACACCACTGGCAGTAATGCAGCCCCAAACCAGGACTGACCCTCCACCATGTTTCACTGAAGGACGCAAGCACATATTCTTCCATCTCTCTTTAACCCCAAAATTTCAAACTTGGATATGTCACTCCATAATACTCTATACCAATTATCTTCATTCCAATCTTTGCGAGCTTTAGCATATCTTGGCCTTTTTACCCTGTTCCCCTTCTGAAAAAGTGGTTTCTTGATCAAGCTTCTTCAGACTGTAGAATTGTCAACTTGGCATACCGATGAAGACGCTGAGCCAGGTCCTTGCTGGACTTCTTCCGGACTCTCAAAGAAGAAACTGTGAGAAAGATTTTGAAAGTTTTCTTGGCCTTTCAGTACTTTTTGGTCCTTGACCTCTCCTGATTATTAAAATTCTTAATAACAGTTTGGATAGCACATCTTGAGTATCCAGTCCAGTTTGCTGATTTCCCTTTGAGAGTGCACTTGCTGATGCAAAAGTCTTCATATATTTTATGTCTGCCAAATTCTGTGATCTTAGGCATTTTGAATGGAATGATGCTATTGAAAGTTGGTCTTATTAGCAAGCTTCCAATTAATTAAACTCATGCCACATGTGTATGTAATGCTCAAACATTTCTTGCACAAACCCGGTATAATAGACCTTTTTCACAGCAGTCATTTTGATATGAATAGTAGGACAAATACAGGTGTTAACAAAATTAATTAGGGTTTTATTCCATTTATGTTTACGAGAGCTAGGTTCCTGCTATTGCTCAAGTGTAAGGGGAGGTCACACTAAATACTTGGCACTTTAGCCTATAGAAGCATTTTTTATGATTGTTTTCTGTTTTTTTAATACTGTATTCCAATATCCTGTATTTTCTGGTTGTATTCTAATAAAGAGACTGATAAATATTTATATATGGTCATTATACTATTTCTAAAAAACAAATCTAATGGTGGCCTAAGACTTTTGCACAGTACTATATATATATATATATATATATATATATATATATATATATATATATATATATATATATGTTATCACTAAAAAACACAACAAATTAACAAAAAACAGAATTTATGCTTACCTGATAAATTTCTTTTATTTCCGGATATGGAGAGTCCACAACATCATTTCAATTACTAGTGGGAATATTACGCCTGGCCAGCAGAAGGAGGCAAAGAGCACCACAGCAAAGCTGTTAAGTGTCACTCCCCTACCTATAATCCCCAGTCATTCGACTGAAGGGAAATGGAAAAAGAATAACACAAAGGTGTAGAGGTGCCTGAGGTTTAGTAAAAAATAACTGTCTTAATTAAGGGTGGGGTCGGTGACTCTCCATATCTGGAAAGAAAGAAATGTATCAGGTAAGCATTAAAAAAAATGTTTATTTCCTAAGATATGGAGAGTCCACAACTTCATTCCAATTACTAGTTGGAACCAATACCCAAGCTAGAGGACACGGAATGAATAGGGGGGGGAAGAAGAAGACAGGCAGACCTAAACAGAAGGCACCACCGCTTGAAGAATCTTTCTCCCAAAAGAGGCCTCACCCAAGGCAAAAGTATCAAATTTGGAAAAAGTATGCAGAGAGGACCAAGTTGCAGCCTTGCAAATCTGTTCCACAGAAGCTTCATTTTTGAAAGCCGAAGAAGAGAAGACAGCCCTAGTGAATTGAGCTGTAATTCTCTCAGGAGGCTGCTGACCCACAGTCTCATAAGAAAAACAAAATATACTTCTCAACCAGAGGGAAAAAGAAGTAGCAGTAGCCTTCTGATCCTTACGCTTTCCAGAGAAACAAACAAACAGGGCAGAAGACTTGCGAAAATCCTGTCGCCTATAGGTAGAATTTTAGAGCATGCACCACATCCAAGTTGTGCAACAGACATGAGAAGAAGGATTGGGACAGAAAAAAGGAACAACAATTTCCTGATTAATATTTCTATCCGAAACCACTTTAGGGAGAAAACCCAATTTAGTACGAAGAACCGCCTTATCCACATGAAAGATAAGGTAAGGCAAATCACACTGCAAAACCGAGAGTTCCGAAACTCTCAGAGCAGAAGAGATAGCAATAACAAACAAAACCTTCCAAGATAACAACTTAATATCTATGGAATGCATTGGCTCAAACGGAGCCTGCTACAAAACTTTAAGAACAAGGTTAAGGCTCCAAGGAGGAGCAACAGTTTTAAACACAGGCCTGATTCTGGCCAGGGCCTGACAAAGAGATTGAACATCTGGCACCTCTGCCAGATGCTTATGCAGAAGAATAGATAAGGCGGAAATCTGACCTTTGAGAGAACTGACTGACAACCCTTTCTCCAGACCTTCCTGGAGAAAGGATAAAATTCTAGAAACCCTGACCCTACTCCAAGAGAAGCTCTTCAATTCACACCAATAAAAGGTATTTACGCCATACCTTTTGGTAAATTTTACGAGTAACAGGCTTACGAGCCTGCAGCATGGTCTCAATGACCGATTTAGAAAACCCATGCTTAGCCAGAACTAAGTGTTCAATCTCTAAGCCGTCAGCTTCAGAGAAACGAGATTTGGATGGAGGAATGGACCCTGAGTTTAAAGGTCCTTCCTCAGAGTCAACCTCAAAGGTGGCAGAGATGATATCTTCACTAGGTCTTCATACCATATCTTGCGAGGCCATGCAGGAGCTAATAGAATAACCAACGCTCTTTTCTGCTTGATACGACCAATGACTTGTGGAAGGAGTGCAAATGGAGGAAACAGATATGCTAGACCGAAATCCCAAGGAACCGCCAGAGCATCTATCAGAGCGGCCTGGAGATCTTTTGACCTTGAACCACACCTTGAAAGCTTGGTGTTCTGCTGAGACGCCATCAAATCCAACTATGGCACCCCCCACTTGAGGGTTAACCTGGATAACACCTCCGGGTGGAGAGCCCACTCCCCGGAATGAAATGTCTGTCTGCTCAGGAAATCCGCCACCCAGTTGTCAACTCCTGGAATGTGGATGGCAGATAGACAACAATTGTGAGCTTCCACCCACTGAATAATCCGTGCTATCTGCTTCTGTTTAAGGAACTCCGAGTTCCTCCCTGGTGGTTAATGTAAGCCACTGAGGTTATGTTGTCCGATTGGAACCTGATAAACCGGGCTAAGGACAATTGAGGCCAAGCCATCAGAGCATTGTAGATCGCTCTCAACTCCAAGATGTTTATGGGAGAGCAGACTCCTTCCGGGTCCATAGTCACTGCACCTTTAACGAGTCCCAGACTGCTCCCCAGCCTAGCAGGCTGGCATTCATGGTCACGATCACCCAGAAAGGTTACCGGAAGCATGTGCCCTGAGACAGATGCTCCTGAGAAAGCCACCACGGGTGAGAGTCTCTTGTCGACTGGTCTAGAGTTATCCTCTGAGACAGATCCAAATGGTGTCCGTTCCATTGTCTGAGCATGGATAACTGCAGAGCTCTCAAATGGAATGATGTTTATGGAAGCAACCATCAGACTAATTACCTCCATACATGGAGCTACTGATGCCGAACAGTAGACTGTAGAAAGAGGCAAGAGGAAAAAATCTTGAATTTTCTGATCTCTGTCAGAAAAAAAATTCATAGAAATCTATTTCATAGGAATCTATTATGGTTCCTAAGAAAACCACTCTTGTAGTTGGAACAAGGGAACTCTTCTCCATATTCACTTTCTATCCATGGGAACGTAGAAAAGACAACAAGATCTCTGTATGAGAGTTTGCTTGTTAAAAAGATGGCACCTGAACCAATATGTTGTCCAGGTAGGGTACCCCTGCAATTCCCTGAGACCTGATCACTGCCAAGAGAGCTCCCAGAAACTTTGAGAAAATTCTGGGAGCTGTGGCAAGGAAGAGAAAGTGTTTTTCTAGAAAGGCGAATCTCAGGAACTGGTGATGATCCCTGTGGATAGGAACATGAAGATACACGTTCTTCAGGTCTATGGTCGTTATGAAGTGATCCTCTTGGACCAAAGGAAGAATGGAACGAATTGTTTCCATTTTGAAGCACGGTACACTGAGAAAATTGTTGAGACACTTTAGGTCTAAAATGGGTCAAAAAGTTCCCTTTTTTTTGGGAACCACAAACAGGTTTGAATAGAATCCTAGACCCTGCTCCCAGGGAGGAAAGGTCCTGAATGCAGTTCAAGAATGCCTCTCTTTTTACCTGGTCTGCAGATAATCTTGAGGGGTGGAATCTGCCCCTGGGAGGGAAAGTTTTGAATTCTATGTTGTAACCCTGAGGTACTATGCCCACAGCCCAAGGATCTGGGACATCTCTTATCCACACTTGACAAAACAGGGAAAGTCTGCCCCCCCTTTGATCTGATCCCGGATCGGGGGCCGACCCTTCATGCTGACTTAGACTCAGCTGAGAGTTTCTTTGATTGCTTCCCCTTATTCCAAGACTGAATGGGCTTTCAAAAAGACTTGGACTGTTCCTGCTTGGAAGAGGGAGAGGAAGGCTTTATTTCCTTTAGGTCTGTTCTTCTTGTCTTGTGGTAGAAAAGAACCTTTTCCATCCATAATATCAGAAATTATTTCTGCCAGACCAGGTCCAAACAAGGTTTTACCCTTGTAAGGAAGTGCCAGAAGCTTGGACTTGGAGGTAACATCAGCTGACCAAGATATTAGCCACAAAGCCCTGCGGGCTAAGACAGTGAAGCCAGACATCTTGGCTCCCAGTCTAATAACTTGCATGTTAGCATTAGAAATAAAGGAATTGGCTAGTTTGAGAGCCTTAATCCCATCTTGGATCTCCTCCAACAGAGTCTCTACTAAAATTGATTCAGACAAGGCATCGCACCAATAAGATGCTGCACTTACTACTGTGGCAATACAAACTGCAGGTTGCAATTGAAGACCTTGATGAACATACATCTTTTTCAAATAAACCTCCAGCTTTTTGTCCATGGGATCCTTAAAGGAGCAGCTATCCTCTATAGGGATCGTAGTTCTCTTAGACAGAGTAGAAATAGCCCCTTCTACTTTAGGCACCATGCGCCATGAATCTTTAATGGAGTCAGCAACAGGAAACATTGTTTTAAAGAGGGGAGACTGATAGAAGGGTATCCCTGGCTTCTCCCATTCCTGTGAAATAATCTCTGTCACACGGTCTGGAACAGGAAACAGTTCTATAGAGGAAGGAACATCACAGTATTTATTAAGTTTACTAGACTTCTTATACTGTCCGAATCTGAGATTTCACCCTCAGAGGCTACTGACGTAGCCTCCTCATCAGACTTATGAGGGAGGACAACCTGCACAGCAGTAGATGGTGCAAAAACCTTACCATCTGAATGTCTAATTTTCCTCTTGCATTTTCCCAGCATAGGAAAAACAGATAATGCAGAAGATACCTGTGCAGCAAAATCTGCAGGCAAATAAAGTCCTCCAGGAGGCTGAGAGGAACTGCAGGGCACTGTATGTGACGCCATAAAGGTTTGGGACGTGGGAGGAGAAAGCTGTGGCATTGCCTGAACAGCATCATCCTGAGAGACTTTAGGCTCAGAAACAAAAAGTTTATCTTTACATATCAAAGTCCTTTTTAAACATGAGGAACAAAATTGCATGGGTAACACTATTTGGGCCTCAAGACACAATAAACATTTTTCCATAGGAACAGACTCCTGCTCCATCATTAAAGCATAAGGGATTCCCAGAAATATGACAAGAGGATTTTAAAATAAAATACAAATTTCAAATTAGACACTGTAACTTTAAATTTATTACATTTTTACATTGTCACTTTAAATTTATACAGAGCGGAATAGCGCTCAAAAATGTAAACCTCAAATAGGACCTTTACACCTTAACAGACCGAGGTGTCCTACCTGCCCCACTAGAGGAAGAAAATTGATAGCCGATTTCATAGTCCTTTCCTTCTCACAGAAAAAACGTCATGCAGTCAGCACCGCTCCGATAAAGATGTTCCAGAGTGGAAAAGAAGCTGGTCATGCAGCTCACAAGGCGTGAAAGGACACATACTCCTACAGAGACCTGTAGAATAAAGAAAGAAAAGAGTAACCAATTCTGTCTTTCTATAACAAGGGCAGCAATATGTTAGGAAACAAAGTAAGGACTACCTCACAACTTCCTAACTGCTTAAAAGCCACCACTACTCTACTGAAGAGACTGACGTGGACTCAGCTAAACCCAAATCCTTGCTTGCAGGGAAAAGTACCCAATAAAGGAATTCATTTCTTCATACACCAAACTTCACCTCCTCTATTGACAGAGGCAAAGAGAATGACTGGGGATTATGGGAAGGGGAGTGACACTTAACAGCTTTGCTGAGGTGCTCTTTGCCTCCTCCTGCTGGCCAGAAGTAATATTCCCACTAGTTGAACGACATTGTAGACTCTCCATATCTTAGGAAAGAAATACATTTTAATGTATATGCAATACTTAAAGCATTTTGCAATATACATGCATAACAATTTAAATATTGAATATCAGTACAAGGCCTGGGTACATTATATTTATAATGTTTGAAATAAAATACATGGTCATGTATAATGCATATTAGTTTAAGTACTGGATATATAAATTAAAATCTAAATATCCTTGCTTGATGCATTTATTATTTTAAATATAAATATATTTTTAAAATAGATATTTATGTTATAAAAGACAGTTGCATTATTATTATAGTATTACATAACTGCATGCCTGTTATGTAATCATACAATTATAATACTAATGCATTTTGTAACATAAATATAAATCTTAAAATATATATTTATGTTTTCAATAAAAAAAACACAACAAGAAAAAATAAATACATATTAATTTATATGCAAAAGTTAAAAGAATATGCATCATACATAAGAATGCATAGTATTTTTACAAAATGTAGATAAATGCTCTATTATTCCCTAAATTTCCCTAGCCTAATCACCTAATCAACCCCATACATGTATAAGGAGTAATTAGGAGAGTAAGGTCTAATAAATGGTAACTATCAATCACCTAATTGACCCCCATACAAGTATGGGGGATGATTAGGAGATTAAGGCATAATAAATACTAGCTAACAATAATCACCTAATCAACCCCCATACAGGTATAAGGAGTGGTTAGGAGATTACGGCCTAAACTACCACCTCCTCTAAACTAACCGCCTTAAATTACAAAAAAAAAAATTAAAGTTACAAAAAAATATTAAACTAAAGTATCCAAAAAAAATAAAAATCATTATGCCTGACACTAAACTAAATGCCACATAAAATAAAAAACTCACCCAAAACAAAAAAAACAACTAAATCCTAACAATAAAATAAATTGCAATAACCTTTAAAATGATAATTTGCCCTAAAGTGATCAGCTCTTTTACATTTAAAAATCAATTTTAAAAAAACCCATCTACAATACAAGCAATCCCCTACCCTCCAAAATAACAATCTAAGAAAGAAAAAGAAGCCCTAACTAACCCCAAAGGTTGTACTCACTCTTCATATCCTCTTGATCCGACGTTGGGCCATCTTCACCCCAGTTCCTGGTGCCAGGGGTCCATCTTCACGGCGGCGGACTTTGGTGGCCTCTTCTGCTGCCTCCGCTCTGCAATCTTCTTCTATGTCAGGGCCTTCTTCATCCCGGCTCCTGGTCCCGGGGGCCCATCTTTGCAGTGGCAGACTCTTCTGCTGCCTCCACTCCACAATCTTCTTCTATGTCAGGGTCCTCTTCATCTCGGCTCCTGGTGCTGGGGGCCCATCTTTGCAGTGGGAGACTCCTCCGCCGCCTCCACTCAACAATCCTCTTCTATGTCGAGGCCCTCTTTATCCCGGCTCCTGGGGGCTCATCCTCATGGTGGCAGAGGTGGACTTCAGTGGCCTCTTCCGCCGCCTCCGCTCTGCTTCTTCTCTCTTCTATGAGCCCTGCTCTTTATGCCGCAACACACTGTTATTCCAGAAGCGTAGAACCCAAATATATAGGAGTATGTTTTAATTATGATTGCCTGATTGTAATCCCTATTGGCTGATTTAAATTAGCCAATAGCAAGAATGTTTTTAAAATTTAAATTCTTATTATGCTTTTCTATTGGATGATTAGAATTTAAAAACGTTCTTGCTATTGGCTGATTTAAATCAGCCAATAGAGAATGACAGATTTAAAATCAGCCAATCAAAAAAAAGTGGTACCTGTACCTCTGCTTCTTCTTTTCTTCCCTCTTCTATGAGCCCTGCTCTTCCTGCGGTCGCTCAAAGGGATTTCTGGAGGAATTGTTACGCATGATCTTGTATTGGAACTACTTCCTATTTCAGGATGACTGGTACATTCAAGTCAGGGGCATGGCCATGGGATCCAACGTCGCCTCATCATACACCAATCTATTTATGAACCGTATAGAAGAAAAGATCTATAATAATAAAGATTTTTTACAATATGGCACCACATGGTGGTGCTATATGACAATATATATGGCATGTGGTTGGGTGACGAGAGATCTCTATTGAGATTTGTAAATACATTAAACTCAAAAGTGAGGGGCCTGGGATTTTCATTAAAATACAGTGAAACCTCAGTGTAATTTTTGGACACAACAGCCTATAAGAGTGGCAACACAATACAATATGATTTATATACTAAAGAAACTGATAAAAATACTTTATTAACTTATGAGTTTTCACTCTAGGAGATCTCTCCCTAAAAGTCAATTATTGCGTGTTAAGCGAATATTGAGCTAATAAGAATATCTGAAAATAAGATTAAAGTAAATGGAATGGAAATTCGTTAAAAAAGGCTATATAAAACAACTAATAGAAACTCACTTAGAAGCCTTAGACAATAATCCAATAAAGGGGCTAAAGAAAAGAAAGATAGGATGGTATTTGTCTCACAATATGGGATACATAGTGAAGACATAGCCAAAATAGTACGCAAATATTGGCACATATTGAGTGATTGCAACAAAACTGTAAAACATTTTGAAAGTCCACCCTTAATGGCATATAGGAGAGTTAAAAATTGAAAGGACCATTTAGTAAAATCAGACATAGGCCCTAAAAGAAATATAACACAGACATTTATTAATAATAGAAAAAATACAGGCTGTTACACGTGTCTTGGATGCATGGAGTTGTAGTTAGACTATAAAAGATAAAGAATTTAGGCACCCAAGAAGTGGAAAAAAGTACAAGATCAATCACTTGTTCACTTGTGAATCTGCATATATTATATATATGATAAAATGTCCTTCTTCTTTAATCCACATAGGGGAGTCTACACGTAAAGCAAAAGAGCGCATGAGTCAGCACAGATTAAATATAAGAAGTAATGATTTACAGGCACCAGTAGCTAACTATTTTCGTCAGCATGGTCATCAAATAAGCCAGTTAAGGTGGCAAATAATAGATACAGTGAAACCACAAAGAAATGGTAGAAAAAATAGGGAAAAATTGATAAAGTAGAAAGAAATGTACTGGATATATGCAATGTATCCCAAGGGTCTCAATAGAGACTATGAGTGGTCTGTCTTCTTGTAAAAACATAATAGGCCTTGTAGAGATTGTAGTGATTGAGAGTATTCCTAGTCAGTAGTGTATAGATATAATTTTAACCTTTATTTTAGTTGAAGTACAGTATTGAAGTTGTTACAAATGAATCAATTGTATATAAAATGTAACCAATTATTGCGAAAATTACCCTGTAATGTTATATTTCTACCAGTAGGTGGCAATAAAAGGATGTAAAATGTAAATGATTGCCTGACTGGCGCGAAATAGAGTGTATTTAATAAGAGTATCATTCTGTTTTTAAACATGCAAGATTAAGAGCTTGTCTCGAAACATCGCAAGATTTTTGTACCTGTATGATTTTCACTGGCTGTAACGTTGTTAAACCTAGCCTATTATGGTATTTAATAGGTACTCGAATAAAAGCTAAGCTACACTTCTACATTTTTTCGGTCCTTTGTCAGTTGAGAGCCCTTTCCATCTTGTATGGTAACTCATTTTGCTGTAAAATAAAGACAAGATTCCTTTCAATTTGTGCTGTGGACCTTAATATGTGCTTCATTAGGTTTGGGCTATTAGCAGATGCCCTGTCTACACCGGCACTCTAAGTTTCTAAGGAAATAGCTGCTGTTGCATATTTGACTGTAATTCATGCGGTAGCCGCCGCACACTGATATTCCAGAAGAGAAGAACCCCAATATATAGGAGTACCACTTAATTACGATTGGCTGATTTTAAATCAGTCAATCCCTTTTGGCTGATTTAAATCAGTCAATAGCAAGAATGTTTTTCAATTTAAATTTAAAAACAGGTACCACTTTTTTTTGTTTAGCTGATTTCAAATCAGTCATTCTCTATTGGCTAATTTAAATCAATAGCAAGAATGTTTTTCAATTTAAATTCTTAATATCCTTTTCTATTGGATGATTAGAATTTAAAAAGTTCTTGCTATTGGCTGATTTGAATCAGCCAAAAGAGAATGACTGATTTGAAATCAGCCAAACAAAAATAAATGGTACTTGTATATATTGGGGTTTCGTGCTTCCTAAATTTCAGTGTGTGTAAGCGACCTCATGAAGAGGAGGGCTCATATATGAGAGCTGAAGAAAAGAAGAAGCGGAGCAGAGGCAGCAGAAGAGGCCACCAAAGTCCGTCTCTGCAAAGATGGGCCCCCAGCACCATCATAAAGAGGACCCCAACGTAGAAGAAGATAGCAGTGCTTTTTTGGAGTGAGTTTTTTTATATTTAAAAATAGGCTTTTTTATTTTAACATTTCTTTTCTAGGATAGGTTGATTTAGTTAGATTTTGGTATTTTCATTGTAGAGTTTTTTTTTATTAATTTTAAAAGTAAAAGAGCTTATCACTTTAGGGTAATGCCTACAAAAGGCCCTTTTAAGGGCTATTGTAATTTATTTTAGTGTTAGTTTTTTTTTTTTTGAGAGCTTGAAAAAGATATTACATTTTGAAACGCGTTGCTCTATTTGCTCTATTTTAAACTAACTCCTACACCTTTGGAGTTTTTTATTTGTGCAGATATCTTGTGGCTGAATAACCCTCTGCTAGGTGTTTTTTGTGCAGTATTAGCCATTATAAACAGGCCTTGGGAGCGAGAATGCATATCCTTTAAAAGAAAGCTGCAAAAAATTCACCGGGTTTCTAGCCTAGTATATCTAATTGCTATTCCCTGTTAAAGCTTTTCTGTTTCCAGTGGCCATTGGTTACTATTGGAAGGTGTGTCCACAGATCGTTGGTTCAAGTTTGGAGGCCGGTTGCTGCTTATTATTATGTAAGTACGGATGTAACTTCCCCTGCTATTTGCTGTGTGACATTTACTAAGAGGATTCCTTGTCCGTAGGGGAAATACCATCATTGGCTGCGACTGCCTCTTTTGTCCTGGGAACGCTCCTATTACAACTATACACAGAACAGCATCCTTGTATGAGCGTGGGTCCACATAGTAACAAGCCGAAAAATCGTCCACTCCTGGAAACTGTTTCTTATGCATGAACTTTTGGTTTAAGGAGTTTTTTATACTAATTTTCTTTTTTTCTTAATTTTGTGATTTATTATTGTATGTCTTAAATAGGTCGACCTATATTGTAATAAAGTTTTTTATATATAGATATGCAATTCTAGTATTTGTTGCTGGCATCTTCTATAGAATTGAATTTTTTCACATAGAATTTTTTTCATATATAATTTTTTCCAATTTTGAAAAGATTTTTTTCACACATAATTCATAATTCACAATTTATATTTACATGTATTATACATATTGCCTATTATAGTAGTATCATATTAGTATCAGGTTAGGTATTTTATTATTATATATATTCTATAATCCTTACTCTTAAGCTGGTTTCAGCGCTCCCTAGTGCTTTGTGTTTTGTATTTATTTTATGTGGCATGTAGTTTAGTGTTAGGTATAATAGCGCGTTTTTTTTGTTTTGAGTGGGTTTTTTATTTTATGTGGTTTAGTTTAGTGTTAGGTATAATAGCGAGTTTTTTTATTTTGGATACTGTAGTTTATTATTTTTTGTAACTTAGATTTGTATATTTTATTGTAACTTAGGGGGGTTAGTTCAAAGGGGGGGGCTAGGTGTTAGGTAGAGCAGGGTTAGATTGCGTTAGAATTGTGGCAGTTTAGGTTAAAAATAAATGTATTACTTTTATTTTCTAACTAAGGGAGTTTAGTTTAGATTGAGTTTGGGGTATGTGGCATTATAGAGGTTAATAGTTTGATACTTCCAGTGGGTGTGTGGCAGTAAAGGGGTTAATAGGATAGATACTGGGGTGGATATGTGATGGTATAGGGGTTAATAGTTTAGTACTTGCGGTCGGTATGTGGCGGGTTAGATCTTTATTATTGTAAGCGTGCGATTGTGGGGTACTTCGGTTTAGAGATATTAGGATTAGTGGTTAGGCACATGGCAGTTCCAGGGATCCTTTAATATACATCGCATACAGGCAGCGATGCTGGGTATAGTCTATAGCCAGCTTCGCAAACCAATGGCATGTATAGTAAATGCCTCTAGGCGATACCGCTATGTCGGGAGCTTCAAATATTTTGACAGGCTCACTCGACATAGCGGAGGATCCCTTGGAATATTTTGCTGCCTCGTAGCACTTTCGATCATAGGGGCTGGATGAGAGAAGTAATAAAATGTTCAATTACTCTCTGTAAGTATAGGAAATTGTGTAAAGTCAAATATATAAGATAAAGAGACATTAATGCATAGAGAGATAGATAAAATTAGGAGGTTTACTATTTTATAGACGCAGACCATTTATATGGGTATGTTCTTGAGAACAATGGTCAATCAGCAAAAACAGCTATTTCATACACATAAAGAAACAATTTCCCATACATTTTATATGCTGCAGCTACTTTAACAAGTTATTTGGAACACTGGCATGCACTTACAGTGTGCTTCAAACTAAACAGTATTACATAACCCTTTGTTCATGCACCAAAACAAATTGACATTAAAACAGTGTTTATTCATATGTATAATAAAAATTATAGGTCCCTTTACCCTGTCACCTTTTTTCTAATAACTTAGCTAAGTGTCCCCTTCCTTATATTTCCAAACTTGCCCCAATAGCTATGTAATTGCACTCCCGATATGTCTACATGGTGATGGCATGTGTGGTGGGAGAGTGTGTGGGTATTGAGAAGTCAAAATTGGTGTCTTGCATAGGGCCTCAGACTTGTAATCTTGTTCTCAATATATGTCTGTAAAAAAAACACAGTAAGCTATCGTTAAAAACCCCCTGAAAATTACCCCATAAAGGGAAAAATAGTAGACTATAAATAAAAATTAAAGAAAATACAATCAACTACTAATAAAAGACTTGCAGTTTATTTAAAGAAAATGTTTTATGCAGAGATAGATAAAACTGGGAATTTTTTAGCAAGAGCAATAAAGAAAAAAAAAATATATATAGAATACTATATACACTATAGTTGATGTGAATAAACATAAATATAATAGTAGTGAAGAAATAGCATAACAATTTCGAAATTATTATGAGAAATTATATAATATACATAAGGACAGCCCAGCTATTCATTAATTAGATTAAGAGAAAAAGTATTAAAAAATACTTATCAACTATCACCAGTGAAAAAAAGGAATAAATATCAATCTGAGAAAACAGATCAGGAAGAAATAGGAAAAGCAATTTTAGAATGGAAAATCCCCTGATGGCTTTACAAGTAAATATTATAAGGAATTCAGTTAGGAATTAATTCCATATTTACATCCATTGATCAGGGGGAAACATTCTCACAGAACATGCTGGAAGCCCATGCAGTGGTTATACCAAAATTTGTCCAGTGAATCTGTTAGTAACCACAGACCAATATAACTATTAACCTGAAAATACATGCTAAAGTGCTAGCAAATAGGATGAAGACAATATTGCCAGACATCATTAATTTGGACCAAGTGGGTTTTGTAGCAAACTGAGAAGCAAGATACAGCACAGTCAAAGCCTTACAGCTAATAAGGTATATAGTAAACAAAGAAAGACTGGAAATTATGCTATCAACAGATGCTGAAAAGGCCTTCAATCGTGTTGACTGGCAATCCCTCAAAAAATCTTATTTTTTGGCATAGAGAAATTGATGATATTTAGAATCATGGCTTTATATAATAATCTATATACAAGGTAAGGCTGCCCACTTTCGCCTATATTGTTTGTGATATTTATTGAAATGTTAGCAGCACATGCATTTTATTTAAAACTGACGATTGGCAGTTATAGGGAGATGGGTGCATGCTGCTTAGATGCATGAATCTCAGCAGCTACAGACCCCCAAAACCCACCATTGGAAAGGTAATATTTTACATAATGTTTTTGGGGCGTATAATAAAATATAAAAAAACTTAAAAAAAAAAAATTATTAAAAAAAAGTTGGAAAAAAAAAAAAAGGATTTGGGGGTCTCTAAAGGCACATAAATAAAGATAAAAAAATAATACATTTTTTGCAATAAAAATTATATATTTTCTAACGACATAACTGCTTTAAAAATATCTATTTATTTTGTAAAGAGAATTATGGCCAAGCGTCTCACTGCTGAGGAAGCAGATGAGTTCTCTATGAACCCAGATGCTGATTCCTTCACTGATGATGCATATGGTATATAATTTAAATATTTATAGAAAGTATACACCAAACCGCATCAAATGAGGGGCCACATGTAATTGCTAGCACAAAAATAGACAATGTAATAATAATAAGTGGAATATGGCTCTTTGCTACAAATAAAAAATATTATTTTATGCAAAGCACCATATTGCATTAAAGGGACACTGAACCCAAATGGTTTCTTTCATGATTCAGATAGAACATGCAATTTTAAGCAACTTTCTAATTTACTCCTATTATCAATTTTTCTTCATTTTCTTGTTATCTTTATTTGAAAAGCAAGAATGTAAGTTTAGAAACCAGCCCATTTTTGGTTCACAACCTGGGTTGTCCTTGCTGATTGGACAGCACCAATAAACAAGTGCTATCCAGTGGTCTGAACCAAAAATTGTCTGGCTCCTAAGCTTAGATGCCTTCTTTTTCAAATAAGGAAAGCAAGAGAACGAAGAAAATTTGATAATAGGAGTAAATTAGAAAGTTGCTTAAAATTGCATGCTCTATCTGAATCATGAAAGAAAAAAATTGGGTTTAGTGTCCCTTTAATTGTTGTGCACCTCATATATGTGCTAGAGATACATGTAGCCCCTGATTTGATGCGCCAAAGGGTGTACTTTCTACAAATGTGTGCTTTGTGTACCATATTTTCATTTTCCAGGTGGCTAGAACTGTTTAATTGCAGACATGGCAATCTTGAAATCATCTAAAAAAATAGCCTTTCAACTTTTATGGGTTATGTCTGCAATCAGACAGCTGTAGAAACCTGGGAAACTAAGATACATTAACCCTTTCATGACAGGGTTATAATGTCTACATCAGAACAACGTTCCGATGTGGACAAATTGAAATCACGCGATCGTGCATACGATAGCGAGATTTCAATTATTGGATCGGGTCTGGGGGCGTCCCTATGACGCTAGGAACGCCCTCCAGACCACAATCAAATCCAGGAAGAGCAGTTGGCTTGAGGACAGCCGTTGGCTATGACGTTGGATTCCGTCATAACGGCGCTAAAGTCCAGCGCTGTTTTGACGGAATACAATGGCATAACGGTGGCAAAAGGTTAAATAAAGTACACATTTTTGGAAAGTACACCCCTTGGCACATCAAATAAGGGGCTACATGTATTGCTAGCACAAAAATAGACAATATAATAATAAGCGGAATATGGCTCTTTGCTTAGTATTATTATTGTTTTTAAGCAATGCAAAATATTCCATTAATTGCTGCACACCCCAAATTCATGCTATAAATACTTGCAGCCCGTCATTTGATGCACCAAGGGGTGTACTTTCTGAAAATGTGTGCTTTGTGTACCCCATTTTAATTTCTCAGGTGGCTAGAACTGTTTAATTGCTGAAAACAGAGCAGTAAATTCTAAGATGCTGTTTTTGATAATTTATCAAATTGACATGCCTGCAATAAAACAGTGGAAAAAAATTGTGAAACGTTCTTAATTTCTGCATATTTGAGACAGGTTACCTACTAGAAATATTTATTCACACATGTTTTGATGATAGAGCTTAAAAAATAAAATTACATACTATTAATTATTGAGTCAGGAGTAAAAAAATATACTTTTTTCACATTGTATGCGCTATTTTTTAAACCTGATGATACATACACATATAATAATGGTATATTTTGAATCTGCTGGATTGACTGAAAAAAACATTATATAGTTTGTATACTTTATTCACACAAACTTTACTATTAAAAGTGTTTAAATGTGAACTGCAACAAAAGCTCAAAACCAGCTTAGCACACAGGTGGGAAATGGCTTAGCAGCACCACAGCTGAAACATTTTATTTTTTTAAATAAACAAGTAAATGTAATTAGAAAATTTACTGAATTTGCAAAGTTATGTATAAAAAATAGAAAACATAACCTGTTCAAATTATAGAGGAATTTTGGAGGGACATGTTTAAAATCTGCAATACGATATGAAAAGAGAACATAAGATATGATTTATGCACTGTGGTTTTAAATCAGTCTTAGAGAAACAAAAAGAACAAGCTTACTCTTGGTTTAATTCAAATAATGTGCTAAAAAAATATTTTAAAACTCTGGAAAAGTGCAGATATTCATTTGTGGATAAAAGAGGTGGATGGAAAATTAATTTTAGAAGAAATCCACTATATGGAAAAAAAAGAAAAAATGGAAGTCTATCGATCATTAATAAATATTTGGGAAATTAATAAATAAACCTTTGTTAATTGAGACCTTTTATTATGAAGTTGGGTGCCCCAGTAGAAGAAAAATGTAAACAATCTTGGAAGTTACATTAAAATAATAAAAATGTAGTGGTAAAAATATTTTGTTTTGTTTTCCATTCTTATTTTTTGTGTAATGTAACTTTATGCTGCAGCTTTTTTTCTGTTAATTTTTCTTGTGAAATAAAAACTGAAGAAAAAATAAAATGAAAACAAATTAACAGGTTTAATTCTGACCAAAGCTTGAACAAAACCATGAATGTCAGGTAGATTAGCAATATTCTTGTGGAACAAAACTGAAAGAGCAGAAATCTGACCCTTCAAATAACTGGCATATAAGCCTTTATCCAAACCATCTTGCAAAAACTGCAAAATCCTAGGAATTCTAAAGAATGCCAGGAAAAATCATGATCCAAACACCAAGAAACAATGGTCCTCTAGCTAATCGTTCACTCTCCATGCAATCAAAATTAGAGACTTGAGATCTGGATAGAAAAACAGACCTTAAAGGGCAATTATACACCCAAAAAAATATAGGCTACTTAAATAAAGCACCAACAGAAGATAAAGTTTGTAATTGACAAGTATTAGAAATTTTGCTGCTAAATCTCCTAAAAATGAATATAAAGTTTGTAATCCTCTCAGTGCATGAGAATACGAACGTAATATCCACTAGCTTCAGAGCAAGGGTTTTTCTACACTCCCTATCTAGTCTCTTTTACAGCCAGCCCCCATGCTGGGGCTGTCTGTGTAATAGATAAGGCTGTCACAAATCCCCAGGGTTTCTCCCTGACTGTTTACAGTGGCACTGATCTTACTTCCCCCTCTGTCCTCCGGGTAAGCTTTCTGTAGAAACAAGAGGAATATTTCACTCACAGCTCTGTAAAACATGACCCTGAGATGTTTTACAGAGCTGTGTGTGAAATATCAGAGTCAAAAGTAGATTGTGTTTTTATTCCATTCAAACAGCCAATATCTGCATAAGCAATTCACTGGCGATGTCAGCCTTTGATTAGTTTTCAGAATCATTCGTATCTCACAATTTATGGGATGTTTGCTTTTGCATAATGTATACATCTCTTACAGAAATGTCACTGATATCTTATGTGTATAGCAGATAAATGATGGATTTTACTATCCATTATTGTCAATTAATAACAGACTGTTACCAGCAAAGTTTATTCATCCTAAGTAATAGTGGAAGCCAAATGCTTTGTTATCAAGAGGACTAGACTCTTCAATACCCAAAGTAACCAAAACTTCCTTCAACAAAGAACGAATATAATCAATCTTAAACATAAAGGAAGATTGATCAATTTAAGAGTCTGATTCAGACTCTGAACCAGAGAGATCCTCATCAGCAGAGGATACTTCAGTATGTTGTCGGTCAATACAAATTTCATCAGAATTATGAAAAGTTTTAAAAGACCTTTTACGTTTATTTGAAGGCGGAACAGCAGACATAGCATTTTCTATAGCTACAGCAATATAATTCTTTACATCTGCAGGAATATCAGGTACATTAGATGTTGAAGGAACAACAGACAATGTATTTGTACTAATAGAAACATTATCAGCATTTAACAGCTTGTCATGACAGATGCCACATAATTGAGCTGAAGAAATAACATCAGCTGATTTACAACAAACACACTTAGCTTTGGTAGAACTGTGTTCAGGCAGCATGGTTTCTACAGCAACATCAGAGGCAGGATCAGACTGAGACATCTTGCAAAATGTAAAAATAAAAAAAATAACATTAAAACAAAATATCCAATTTCCTCATATAGCAGTTTCAGGAATGGGAAAAAATGCTTATGCTAAAGTATATGCAAAAAAGTAAGCATCTTAGCTCTTTAAGATATAAAGAGAACCAGAAGCATTAAAGGAAGAGGGGTAACATACAAAGCGCGTCATAACAAGCGCGACTTTGCGCCAAAAGAAGTAACGTCAACAAAGATGCAGGAAATTATGAGACTTGTCACCATAGACGCAACTTCGCGCCAAAAAAAATTTGCGCCACGAATGACGCAATAAAACCCCCCCAGCATTTTGCGTCCTCACGAGCTTAGTTTGCCAGCGAAAATGAGAAGAACTGGAACCCCAGGTAAGAAAATAAATCTTCCAAAACATAATTTCCATAATGAAAATTATAGTCTGCAAAAAAGGGAAATATACATAGACCTGACTCATGGCAAATATAAGCAAACACATATTTAAAACTTTACAATATAATATAAAGCCCCAAACATAGCTGAGAGTGTCTTAAAAAAAAATGATACATACTTACCAGAAGACACCCATCCACATATAGCAGACAGCCAAACCAGTACTGAAAAATATCAGCAGAGGTAATGGTATAAGTGTATAACGTCGATCTGAAAAGGGAGGTAGGGGATGAATCCCTGCGACCGATTACAGAGAGCCTTTGAATAGATTTCCCATAGGTGAAACCATAAAATCAACAGGCAATATTCCCTTCACATCCCTCTGACAAACACTGTACTCTGAGAGGAATTGGGCTTCAGAATGCTTAGAAGCGCATACCACAGAAGAAATCAAGCACAACTTGCTTCACCACCTCCATTGGAGGCAAAGTTTGTAAAACTAAGGTATAAGTGTGGTGGGAGGTGTATTTAAAGGCATTTTGAGGTTTGGGAAACTTTGCCCCCTCCTGGTAGGAATGTATATCCCATATGTCACTAGCTCATGGACTCTTGCCACTTACATGAAAGAAAAGTTAAATGCAGATAAAGACCAACATACAGATAAATGGTAATATCCCCATTAAATGAGCCCTTGTAGAAAGGTAAACATTTACCTCCTCTAAAAGTAGCTCTTAAAAACTTACAAAATCAAAATAGGACTCAGGAGATCCAAATAGTGTACAAAAAGAACAGAGGGAGCGCGTGTCAACTTGACGTCATATAAAGGAAAAAGCGTGCCAAAACTATGTACGCTACCACGCCAACACGCGAAGGCTCAAAAGCGATAAAAAATGTACGCACGCGACGTGTGTAAAAAAAAAATGGCAAAAAACAAGACTGAGTTATCAGTGAGGCATGTGCGGGAAAGCTAGATAATCTCAGTGCACCAGCATTTTCAATACTACAGCTAGCAATTAACAAATTGAGTCATTACCAGTTGGTACAGGCACCGTAGGGTCTCTGAGCACATGCTGTGTTTAACATGTTTGGTGCATACTTAAATACACTTTTGAAACATCTAAAGCTTTTATTAGAAGCATTTTTACTAATACATGTAGATTACAAAAATGCTTCTATTCAAAACTTAAAATGCATCCATGTGGATTCCAATTTTGTCTGGAGCATCCCTTTTTAACCACTTGACCCAAAAATGAAGTTGATCTACGCCATGCCATACAAAGCCCATCGTACCGCATAGCATAGATCTACGTCACAGCTGCATGAAGCTACTGTTCCTAAGCTGCAGGCATCTGTCTTCAATGAATGAATGCCAGATTGTTACAGACAGTGACATTGTGTGTGTTACCATCTTTAACAATCAACTGCTTGTGCTGGTGGGAGGTGAGGGAGAGAAGGTGGGAGGCGGGTGGGTGGCACAGAGGCGGAGGGAGTGGGAGGGATGGGCAGCTACACTACACCAAAAGGAGAATTGGAAGGGAGGGTACCCTAACTTCTGATTGCTGGAAGTAGGGAGGTAAGCTCTATTTCTTTTTAAACAGAGCGATAGCAAAAATGCTAAAAATTCTCTGGTACTTTGGGCAGGTTTTACGTCTTCACTGATGCAATATATACAACCACAAGCTCTCTAAGCAGGTATGGTGTTTGAATTTTGATCCTCTGGTCTTGTCACATGCAGCGTATGGAGCTGAAAGAGTCATAACTTTTACCAATACTATTTTTATTAATGGAAGCATATTTCTATTTAGAGTAATTGTTAAGTATAATGAATTAAAGTCCAGTATTAAAAAAATACTCTTAAAAACAGGGGCACTTTAATTAAACTTTACAAACAAGCTTTTTTTTTTAAAAATACTTACCTTTTTGTTACGGTAAATAGACCACCGATCCTCCGCCCTCTTCTTCTGTATTTTGCAACTCAATGACGAATCCGGCTTCCTCCAATCATTGTGTGCCCCCACTGGCGTCCAGCTTGTGGTGCACGCAACGATTGGAGGAGGCCAGATTAGACATCAATCTGCAAAATACAGAAGAAAAGTGGGCGGAGGATTGGCATCTGTCTTCAATGAATGAATGCCAGATTGTTACAGACAGTGACATTGTGTGTGTTACCATCTTTAACGATCAACTGCTTGTGTTGGTGGGAGGTGAGGGAGAGAAGGTGGGAGGAGGGTGGGTGGCACAGAGGCGGAGGGAGTGGGAGGGATGGGCAGCTACACTACACCAAAAGGAAAATTGGAAGGGAGGGCACCCTAACTTATGATTGCTGGAAGTAGGGAGGTAAGCTCTATTTCTTTTTAAACAGAGCGATAGCAAAAATGCTAAAAATTCTCTGGTACTTTGGGCAGGTTTTACGTCTTCACTGATGCAGTATATAACAACCACAAGCTCTCTGAGCAGGTATGGTGTTTGAATCTTGATCCTCTGGTCTTGTCACATGCAGCGTATGGAGCTGAAAGAGTCATAACTTTTACCAGGACTATTTTTATTAATGGAAGCATATTTCTATTTAGAGTAATTGTTAAGTATAATGAATTAAAGTCCAGTATTAAAAAAATACTCTTAAAAACAGGGGCACTTTAATTAAACTTTACAAACAAGCTTTTTTAAAAAAAAATACTTACCTTTTTGTTAAGGTAAACAGACCACCGATCCTCCGCCCTCTTCTTCTGTATTTTGCAACTCGATGACGAATCCGGCTTCCTCCAATCATTGTGTGCCCCCATTGGCGTCCAGCTCGTGGTGCACACAACGATTGGAGGAAGCCAGATTAGACATCAATCTGCAAAATACAGAAGAAAAGTGGGCGGAGGATCGGCGATCTGTTTACAGTAACAAAGAGGTAAGTATTTTTTTTTTTTTAAAGCGTGTTTGTAAAGTTTAATGAATTTAAAGTGTCCCTGTATTTTAAGAGTATTTTTTTAATACTGGGCTTTAATTCGTTATACTTTACAATGACTTTAAAATTGAAATGTTGACCTTTCTATACCTTTAACTCTGAATTAAAATAACTAAGTTGCTGCAATAAACCACAAAACATTACATGAAGCAAACATTGGTTATCTTTAACCAGAAGCTGTGACTGTTACCATTGACAAGGAGAGAGGAAAAGAATATAGAGTAGGCGGAAAGACTTAGTATTGTGGCTTTCTTAATTTCCTGTTTTCAAAAAAACACGAAACACTGCAAAGTGACAACAGGCCGGCAAAGATATACTGCATGTGATCCCTCTGAACACTTTTACAGCAACAGTGAAAACAGGACAGGTGTTTTTTAGCAAGCCGCGCATTGTACAGACGTTGAACAGGTAAGTAAATATTTCAGTATTTGTAGAAACAGCACTGTGGTTCACTGTGACACTGGTGTAATTCACTTATATAATAGTGGATGAATTGATAATTTAGCACTGAAGTGGTTAATACAGTCATTGGTGGGATATTAAGCGTGTTTAGTCCATGCTTGGTAAACAACTCTTTTTTGCAACCATAGTTTATACAAAAGTATACTTATATAAAAAATGCCATTTTATTAAAATTAACTAAAACTGCTAACAAATTCAATGAAGCAAACAGGAAACAAATTATAGTTAATTATAATGACTCAATTTCCTGGCAAGCAGAATGTCATAATTTTCTTGAACAAGTGGTCAAAAACATTTGTATTAAAATAAAGAAAAAAATCCATAGAAAATGTATTGTACAAAACAACTTTGTACGTTTTAGAGCAAAAATAGTTGATTACAATGGTAAACTGCGATCTATCTCGTTATAAAGCACAAATCAGTAGTGTATAGGTTATCTGAATTAAAAAAAACAAACAACTATTTGAATGTGTTAATTTACTTTCTTATTTTTAAACTATATTACAATAAAATATGTTACATTTACTACAACTTTTTTTGTATTAGGTGTACACTCATTTGTAGCCAAATAGAGGCTCTGGTTATAAAAGGAAAGATTTTAATACTGTAAAATGCCAGTGTGTTTTTTATGATATAATCCAATAAAGAAAAGTACTATTCATTTTAGACAGCAACCACTGGGACTTTATCAGTTGTGTGGGGTGTGAAAATTGCTAGCTCATGTTAAAAGTTCCACAGTCTGTTGTACACAGATAAAAGTTGCAAGGATTATATACTGCATGTCACTGTCACACAGGCCCCTGGCAAAGCGTCATGTGGACAGCACAGCTCCTATTTATATTTATGCTTTAAGGGTGAGTGTTCAGTCTTTCCTGAAATATATATATATATATATATATACACACACATATATACATATACATACACACACATATATACACATACATACACACATATGTAAACCTTTAGTAGGTGTATGGTGTAGCACACTGGTTTTCAAACCTGTCCTCATGCCTCCCCAACAGGCCAGGTTTTCCGGATTACCTTGGATGAGAGCAGGTAAAATAACAATGTTTATTAATCACCTGATTATTTCACCTGTGCTCCAGGCCAGAAAAAAAAATGTGGCCTGTTAGGGAGGCGTGAGGACAGGTTTGAAAACTAGTGGTATAGACATTTAGCTAAAATGCTATTAGATAAAGGTAATTTAAAAGCAATTGTATAGGTGTAGAGAATTAGTAGAAAATACTCATTTAGACAAACAAATCTCATTTATCTCCAATAACTCCTGCAAACACTAGGTTGGATCTCACTAGCAACTAGGTTATACTGCCATAATCTTGATTAGAGATTTCATTAAAACTACTAAACAGGGGACTTTTGAAGTAGTAATTAGGGATGCACCAAAATTTCGGCCGAAAATTGCATTTTTGGCTATTTCGGTTTTCAGTTTTTTTGCCTGTTAATTTCGGTAAAATTATTGTGTAGCATGTTTCAAATTTGTTGCTAGCCTAGAGCTGCTGTTTAAGTTTATTACTTGACTTACTGTTCTGCATATAATGAGTTTTCTAGGACTATACTTTATTTGGATAATTGGTAAAAAAAAAAAACCTGTTAAATATGATTCTGTTACATAGAACTAAATGAAGAATAATACAGTATATTGATATTTATAATTGTTTTAAGTAGGGATGCACCAAAATTTTGGTTGCAGAAACATTTTGGCCGAAAATGGCATTATTTTTTGCCTGGTTTTTTTTTTCTTGGTAAAGATATTTTTGTCCAATTTTAGTGTGTTACCTTCAATAAAAGGGTGGGCTTTTTTTATTGGCTCTAATTATGCAAAAAAATAAAATAAAAAAAATTAATTTGAAAAAATACATTTTCGGTATCAGTTTCGGTTTTCGGCCAAGTGCATCCCGGATTTTCGGATTCGGTTTCGGTCCAGAATTTCCATTTCGGTGCATCACTAGTAGTAATAACAGTAATGAAGACATTACATATAGAAATATTACTTTTATAAGTATAATAACAAAGAAGGAAGAAAAAAAAAAGAAAAAAGATATGCATTGCAATACTAGGCAATGCCCTTAAAGGGACATTGCAGCCAAAATTGGAATCCACATGGATGCATTTCAGTTATGTATAGAAGCATTTTTGTAATATAGATGTATTAGCAAAAATGCTTCTAATAAAAGCTATAGCCGTTTTAAACGTGTATTTAAGTAAACACCGTGCATCAGCATTTTAAACACAGCACTTACTCAGATAGCCTAAGGTGCTTGTACCACTTAATTTGTTAATTGCGGACATGATACAAGCCCCACTGGGTCACTGAGTAGCTGCAGTATTTAAAATGCTGGTGCACTGAGAATATCTAGCTATGTTTCACATGCACCTGCATAGAAAAATATTTATACATGTATATAGCAAATATTTTTCTATTCAAAGATTTAATTCATCTATGTGCATTTAAATTTTGACTAGAATGTCTCTTTAATTTCAGCAGCACACTGTTTCTATAGTAGATTTCAAAACACATGAAAGTGTACTTCTAACCATTGGTGTTTTAAATGATACAGTATATGGCTATATACAAACTGCTGTAGTTTTACAACATGAAATCTTTAAATAAGACATTTTGATCATCTATATTTATGACAGATCTCCTTTAGAACCTAAAACGCTCTTTATTTTATGTTGTATCGCTGTTTAAAGGGACAGTGTCGCCCAAATTGAATAAATTAAGTGAAAATAGGCTATATATATATTGTGTTTGTTATTTTATCTACATAAATTTTTGATTTTGTATCTCTTGCTGTTTTGTGTTAATGTGTGCACTAATACAGTTCTCTAATGGCATATAAACATAGTAGATATGAGTACTATAATGGACTAACATTCATTCAAAGCTTATGCAATATAGCATTGTTAGCAACACAAATTTCTCTACCTCTGAATAAGCCTTTAAGTTTATGCAATGCAACATATTGATCAATGAAGACATTGCATTTAAAATGTGTATCCAAAGTTTTTTTTTTGGAGGGTTAATAATACAGTATACCTCTAATTTAAAAAATAATCTCTCTCTTTTGTTATATGGTTAGAAATTACCTCAAAGTATAAAATGAATACACATTGTCTTTAGAATAACTGTCTCTTTAAGGTAATTGTTCAGTCATATGCATATTTTTTTAATCTTTTTCATGTTTTATTGATAATCTTGGAGAGACAATTATGATTTTTTTTTAACACATCAGTGTTATTACTAAGCCACATACTAACAAATAATTATTTTAGCTCAGATAGTTTCTCTTTAAACTAAAAATGTTTTACATTACAAAACATTTACCTCGGCATACATATGCAGTTGGATGATCATTGAATATATACACGTCCATTTTTTGTTAGATAAAACAGGTGATCCATGATTTAATTTCATTTTGGATAGACTTGTTTTTGTCAATAAGCTCCCTTTGTACAGTAAATTAGGTTGCATTGCTGCAAAAGGTCAGAATTACACGATTTGCTGGAAAACAAGAACTGTGTGCTACAAAATATACAGGTTTTATGAGGTCAATTTGAGCACAAAAGATTTTTTGAAAAAAATAAGCTTGGTGAACAACAGGTTCTTTTATGTTTCTACACAAATATCATTTATAGACCCTCTTTCTCATACTGTGCTGAAAGATCCCTGCCATTTTATAATTAGTACTGTTTTATAAACACTAAGCAAAATTTTGCAGTACATGAAAATACAGCTGCAGTTTTCTCAATGTATATGAACAAGAGCCAACATGAAGCTTCCACACCCATCTGTCAGACACCTATCAGAATCCACACACGGAGGTCACATGACCTCCTAAATGAATTAAAGAAAAACATGCATTTTGTGTTTTTGGAAGAAAGAGCAAATTAATTGCTTAATAAATACTATTTTCTTACGTAAGGAAGGACTGATTCAGAGGTGACAAGACACTTTCCTGATAACTGAAAAGTAAGAAATAGTTATACTTTGTATTATTAAAATGCTTTCTATGTACACTTTTAAAAGATAAAATACAGTATGTTCAGGGTGAGGCTGCTTAACTAGTTAGATTAGATTTTTTTAACTGTATTGTGTGTATTGCGCACAGAACTGTAATATGGAAATGGAAGTTAGGTGACTTTAAGAGAAAGACTCTCATACTACAGTATCTAAAGAAACGAATGTCTATATTACTACAGCAAATAAGGGACTTTGTAAATGTATTGGTAACTTGTGAAACTAAGCATTTCTTTTAGTTGTATCATTTTGAAACATTATTACTTTAACGGTTGCAAGGTGGAGTAATCTCATATTTACATATGGCTTTCCACCCATAAGGTATTTTAAGGTACTTGACGTCATGAAAACAAAGTCTACAAATAAAGGTACTGATGGTGAAATTTATTTTAATATTTATATTCACTTCTGTCAGCTCAGCTCTAGTTTCTGAGTAAGTAGTCTAATGAGAATAGCTGGTATTTATTTTATTTCGCTAAAAAAAAAAAAAATGTAATAGGCTAGACTAGAGGCACCAGTAGCATCTATTTTGTACTTCAGTTGCTTTAAAAGTCAATGTGCTGCGGCTGGAGAGCCCCAGAATCCTTTAAAAAAAACGAAAAAAAAAAACTGCGCAATACAAATTGCATTAAAAAAGTTAGTATTTTGTTTTTGTTTTTTGCTATAGTATGATGGACTTAGCTAAGTTAATAGTATTATTAGTTAATATCCCAATACTTTACACTGATGAATACGGCATTTTCTACAAAACAATACAGTAATTCAGGAAGTATAAAATTCCTCGTGGACTGGAGACAATTTATACCTCTGCATTCGTATTGGTTTCTTTGCGCTGCCAATCTACATGTCCCGCCCCGCAATTTAGGTAGTTATAGTCCTAGAACCACATATCCCATGAGCCTTGTAAATTCATGAGAGATGCATAGGGCGAGCCAATCAGCGGTTAAACGGAAATCTGATGACACAGCTCTAATGAGTATATAGAGAAAAACTTTAGCCTTAGCTGTTTTGAGAGCAGCTGAAGCAATATACTGCACTAATGAGGTATTTAAACATTAATGGTTGTTAGTTAACCCCATCACTGCCACCTGTTAACGTTAGCACAGACATTATTATGCACAGTTAAAATGTTTGTTTCTGTTAATCAATTTACATATAGCTCTGATACCTTTAGTTAGTCATTTGTTTTCCTGTCAACATATGTAGTATAAAAGACACCATAAAGGGACATGAAACCTCTTTTTTTTTTTTGTCTTTCATGATTCAGATAGACAATACAATTTTAAACATCTTACCAATTAACGTCTATTATCTAATTTGCTTCATTCTCTTGACTAGGCGATAAGCCTGCCCAGAGGACAGTCTATCTTTAAAAAATACAAACCCCCAAGCTAAAGTTACAAAAAAAAAAAAAAAAGTAAAATTACAGAAAATATAAGCAAAGCTATCCAAAATAAAAAAATTTAAACCTAAACTAATACCCCTATAAAAATACCCCCCCAAAATAAAAACTCCTAATCTAATACTATACTACCAATAGCCCTTAAAATGGCCTTTTATAGGGCATTGCCCTAAGTTAAACAGCTCTTTTACTTAAAAAAAATACCAATTACCACCAACAGTAAAACCCCCCACCCAACCAGCACCCTCCCAAAATAAAAAAAACCTAATACTATAAAAAAAACCTAAGCTATCCATTGCCCCTAAACGGGCATTTGTATGGGATGGCATTGCCCTTAAAATGGCAATCAGCTCTTTTACAGCCCATTAAATCCCTAATATAAAAAAAAAAAATCCTAAAACTAAGCCCCAAATAGGTACTCACCGTTCCTGAAGTCCGGCATGGAAGGTCTTCTTCTAGGCGGCTCCATCATCTTCTATCTTCATCCGGAGCTAAGGCGGTGCGGAGATGAGGCGCTCAGATGGTGTTGAGGTGCCTGAGATGCATAAGTAGGGTTTTGCCAATTTTTCAAAGGTGGTATATTTATCTTTGTTAGCTCCACCAATGCAAAAAGGGTTTTCCTCCTTGGCAAGGGGCCTCTCAATAAAGCCTGGACTATATATCAATTACAGGACAAAGCTTTAGACATTCATTTATACAGTACATATAATCAGCAATAGCATGCAATAAGCTAATAATTGTGAAAAAATATAATAGTGCAATTCAAATAACTCATATCAAATCTAGGGCTAGGTGTAAATAACAAACTCTGCACTATATAATGCAAAGCATAGACCCAAATCACCTGATTTAATATAAACAATCCAAATGATGACTCCTATTATTTCTGGGTTGCACAAAGGCCAGGAGTAGTTGTAAACTTAAAAAGAAACTTATACTGTTGTGAAAAGTAAACGTCCGTAGACGTCCTTTAGGCTAAGGAGATAACCATAAAACAATAGCTTGAGTAGGAGTTCATCTGAGTGAAGCAGCTGGTGCTGTGTGCAAACCAACTAATCGATAATGAGATTCGTGGACAACTATTTTCATAATTGATTATTATCGAGTATACTGATTAGTTGCAGCTCTAAAATATATATATATATATATATATATATATATATATATATATATATATCTGGTTCAACAAGACACGGGGGGGATTTTATTTTTGTCACTACAGTGATTTTTAAGTCGAATATGTCAACCCACAGTGACAGAAAACAGTGTCCCTATACTAAAAGGTCAATCAGAGGTGACACTAGGATATTTTAAGACATATTTATAAAATACTTCACGCTGAAAGTTCCTTTATTTGTTTGAAGCATTCGCCGCGGAATGCTAATTTGCGCAGAGATGACGTTTCCATCTCTTAGCAAATAGCTGTGCGTCCCAGCTGGCGCCAAGTTGGATAGCCTGCAAGGCTATTAGCTAATAGGTGGAAACGTCACCTCTCAACAAAATACCGTTCTGCCTTGGGTTGCCTGGGGGCTGGGGCAGTCAGCGCAGTGAACGCTTCAAACGAATAAAGGAACTTACAGCATGAAGTATTTTATACGTCATGACTGGAAGTCCCCTTTATTAGTTCAAATGGTAAATCCTATCGTTTCACAAACGCCAGGATTTACCATCACTTTAATTAAAGGGAGATACAATTTACAGAAAAGAGTGTTCAACCCTTTCAGTTCCAATTCATTTCCCACTGCGGTGCTGAAGTATTTTCTTGACTATTTAACCCTGTAAGATCGGAATTTCAAAAAAGAACTTGCTAAAAAGACCAGAACATGTTTAGCATTTTTGCTATCACTCCATTTAAATAGAAATAGAGCCCTGTCTCTTTGTTTTACCTATCAAAACTATATAAAGATTGCAACAAAGAATTGTTCGAATGGTGGATAAAGAAACTCTATCAACTTCCAGACAAATTCAAGCTGACCTTCAGCCACAGGGTACAAATGTTTCAGCTTGCACTATGCGTTTACATCTGAATAAAAACGGACGCTATGATTGGAGACCCAGGAGGACCCCACTGCTGACACAGAAACATACAAAAATCCAAAATCCTTTTGGAAGAATTGGCTGTGGACAGACGAAACAAAAATACAGCTTTTTGGTAAAGCCCATCATTCTACTGTTTTCAGAAAAATAAATTAGGCTTTTAAAGAAAAGAATACAGTCCCTACAGTAAAACATGGAGGAGGTTCGCTGATGTTTTGGGGTTGCTCTGCTGCTTTATGCACTGGATGTCTTGTCTGTGTACATAACATTATTAAATCTGAAGACTACCAAATCATTCTGTGGTGCAATGTAGGGTCCATTGTCAGAAAGTTGGGTCTCCGTCATGGGTCTTACAGCAGGACAATGACCCGAAGCACTCGTCAAAAAGCACCCAGAAATGGTTTAAGACAAAGCGCTTGAGAGTACTGAACTGGCCAGCAATGAGTACAGGGGGTAGATTTATAAAGCAGCGGATGCTGCAATCTACCCCCAAAGTTTCCGACTTGCCGGAAAACTTAAGTTAAGAAGCAGCGGTCATAAGACCGCTGCTCCTTAACTCAGGTTGCAGACTGCAATCATCCCGATCAGGAAGATTGGCACTTCCTGCTAGCAGTCGATAAGCCATGAATGTGCAGGGGGCGGCATTGCACAAGCATTTCACCAGAAATGCTTGTGCAGTGATAAATGCAAACAGTGTATGCTATGCATGTCCGCCCGACATTTGATAAATCTACCCCTAGATCTCAATCCCATAGAACACCTGTGGAGAGATCTCAAAACAGCAGTTGGGAAAAGGAACCCTTCCCATCTGAGAGAACTGTAGCAGTTGGCGAAAGAAGAGTGGTCCAAAACTCCAGTAGATGTAAGAAATTCATTGATGGTTACAGGAAGCAATTGATTTCAGGTATTTTTTCCAAGGGGTGTGCTACCAAATATTAAATTGAGGGTGCCAATAATTTTGTCCAGTCCATTTATGGAGTTTTTGTGGAATTTGTCAGATTTGGCTCATTTATTCTCCATTTTTTTGTGTCATACCAATACAAACATAAGAATTAAATATGATAATGCCTAAACATTTGTAATTGCAACAATTTTCTGGGCGAAGTGGTGCATTATCTGACAGAAATGCAGGGGTGCCAATATTTTTGGCCATGACTATGTATGTACAGTATCCCACAAAAGTGAGTACACCCCTCACATTTTTGTAAATATTTTATTATATCTTTTCATTGACACTTTGGGCCCAATTTGGATATTTCCACTTCAGGGTGTACTCACTTTTGTCGTCAACGGTTTAGACATTAATGGCTGTGTGTTGAGTTATTTTGAGGGGACATCAAATGTACACTGTTATACAGGCTGTACACTCACTACTTTACATTGTAGCAAAGTGTCATTTCTTCAGTGTTGTCACATGAAAAGATATAATAAAATATTTGCAAAAATGTGAGGGGTGTACTC
Organism: Bombina bombina; assembly: GCF_027579735.1. Classification (NCBI taxonomy): domain Eukaryota; kingdom Metazoa; phylum Chordata; class Amphibia; order Anura; family Bombinatoridae; genus Bombina; species Bombina bombina. The sequence continues at coordinate 429,305,069 of NC_069501.1, read as the reverse complement.
ACTTTTGTGAGATACTATATGTGTGTGTGTATGTATGTATGTTTGTATGTATAGATTAGATTAGATTCCTTTTTATTGTCATTGCACAAGTAGAAAAACAGGGCAACGAAATGTATTAAAACATCTAACCCAGACATTGCAAATAGATAGTATAAGGTGCAAAATACAATAGTAGCTATAAATAATTGTAAAACTTGAATAACATAGATGTTAAATACACATAATATAACGTGCAAAATTCCAAGAATATATAGTAACAGTGCATAGTGCAAATCGGTATCAAGCAGCAGTCAGTTGTATGAAAAAGAATGTGTAAGACACAGAAGAAAATTTTTACAATATAATACAAATCATCAATGTGATTTTAAAAGTGCATAGTGCAAATCAATATCAAACAGCAAGTCAGTTGTACAAGAAGAATATATGAGACACACCAAGAAAAGGATGTGAACGTGATACAAGTTATCGATTTGGTATAGAAAAGTGCATGGTGCAAATCAGTATTAGACAGCAGTCACTTGTATAAAATAAATATATAAAGCACTGGAAAAGTGTGATAGTGTAATACAAATTATCAATGTGATATGGATATGACATAATACAATCCATGCAATGAGCACAGATGATAATACAAATTAATAAATAAAGGTGATAAACAGCAATTGTAATCCGAGATAGCCTGCAGTTTAAAAAAATAGGATAATCTAAAAAAAAAAGACATGATAAAAATTTAAGAAAAATTGTCATTAAGTATTTGTATTCAGCAAAACAGCTCTGGGAAATAAACTATTCCTTAGCCTGACTCTCTTGCTATTCAGGCTCCTGAACCGCCTCCCAGATGGCAGGGGAACAAATAGTCTATGGCTGGGATGGGAAGAATCTCCAATGATACAGTGCGCCCTTTGCAGGCATCGCTTATGATGAAGGTCCTCAATAGAGGGTAGCTGGACACCAATGATGTACTGGGCAGTTTTCACCACCCGTTGTAAAGCTTTTCGGTCAAGATTGGTACAGTTACCATACCACACTGAGATACAGTTGGTAAGAATACTCTCAATGGTGCAGCGATAGAAATTAACCAAAATCTGGGTGGACAGATGTACTTTCTTTAGTCTCTTTAAAAAGTAGAGTCGCCGCTGTGCCTTTTTGACTAAAATAGATGTATTCAGTGACCAGGACAATTTTTCATTGATGTTAGTTCCCAGGAATTTGAAACTAGTCACCCGTTCTACCTCGGACCCATTAATATAGATAGGTAAATGTGTACAACGTTTGGTCTTCCTATAGTCCACAATAATCTTTTTGGTCTTCTTAATGTTAAGAGATAAGTTGTTATCAGCACACCATGTCACCAGGTTCGTTATCTCCTCCCTATAAGCCGATTCATCATTGTTACTAACCTTGCCTACTGCAGTAGTGTCATCTGCAAACTTAATGAGGGTATTCGACACAAACTTAGGCAGGCAGTCATGGGTAAAAAGACAATATAATAGAGGAGAAGAGATAAAATTACCTAACCTCACAGACTGGGGTCTATTGGTCAGGAAGTCCAGGGTCCAATTACAGAGCCAGGTATTGATACCCAAGTCATTAAGTTTCGCAACCAGCTTTGTAGGGATGACAGTATTAAATGCTGAGCTAAAATCTATAAACAACATCCTTACATAAGTTATTATCCAAATGGCTCAAAGCAGAATGCAATGCCATAGAATATATATATATATATATATATATATATATATATATATATATATATATATATATATGAGAAATATATATACACCAGCACCACCAGTATAATCACATTGAGAGTCTAATACACAGAAATATAACCGTGTTCCCTATATAGGGATACACTTTCTGTGTAGTGCACGGTAAGGGTTAATGTATTGAAATGATTAAACAAAGAAAATAGAACCCTCATAAAGCCAGCAACAGACTATATCACTAATATAGTGATATAGTCTGTTGCTGGCTTTATGAGGGTTCTATTTTCTTTGTTTAATTATATATATATATATATATATATATATATATATATATAATATATATATATAATAGATTTAGTAGACAACCCAAGGTTTTAAACTAGGCCCATTTTGGTATATTTCATGCCACCGCTTTGCCGCCATATGCAATCATATTAATATAATCGTTTGCTTTTTCACAAACTTTTGGGTTTCCCACTGAGATTATTTACTCCAGTGTTTTTCAACTCCAGTCCTCAGGACCCTTAACAGGACAGATTTTCATTAAATCTTAACTAGAGCACATGTGAAACAATCATCTGAAGGGTGAGAGCAGGTAATAGCTAATTATTTTACCTTTGCTCTAGTAAAGATATTGAATATCTGGCCTGTTAGGGGCCCTGAGGACTGGTGTGGAGAAACACTGATTTACACACAACTACTGCAGTCATAAGACAAATGGTTGTAAAAGCTTCTCTGGGGTCCCCTTTGTTCAGAGATAGCAGACATGCATGGCTTTGACTTTTTTTTTTTGGTAATTAGAAAGAAGCTTACTGCAGCTGCTCAACACACTTCTAAAAATTCCTGGCAGTGAATGGGTTAATAAAGTAGCTTGTAAGGTTTAATGTTTGCTGTAATATAGCGATTACCATCCCACCTGACATCTCTTACCCCCCTGATTCCTCCCAAACAGCTCTCTATCCTCCCTCACCCCCTACTGGTCACCACCATCTTAGGTACTGGCAGATTGTCTGCCAGTATGCAGTGTAGGGATGATAGTTATTTTTTTTATTTCTGGATTGTAGGTAACCCTCTTCACCCACCTACCTCCCCGATTCCCCCCCCTCCTCCCAAACAGCTCTCTAACCCTTCCCCCATCACTAGACGCCACCATCTTAGGTACTGGCAGCTGTCGGACAGCACTTAGTTTTCCTGTGTTTTTTTTTTATATTTACAATTTTTTCCCCCTCCTTTCAGTTTCCTCCCTTCTGTTTTCACTTGTGCGGAGCAGTTGGGCATGCACAGTGCCCACTGCAAATTTTTTAGACAGAACAGAGACAAAATGAGCTATGCTAAATAGGGCACATTTAGCTGTGCTTTGGCAGGTCTGATTCTTATTCAGTGTCTATTTTGTAATTATATCATTCCATGTATTAAAAGTATTCAGTTCTAATTATGTTTGTTTTCTTGTTTTGTTTTAGTATCAAATAAATACTATTCCAATTCTTTACTGGTCTGATGTGGTATCTAGCAGGGAAAAGTGTGTATGTGTGGGGTGACGGGTCAGGTGGCTCTGCATCGTGCCAAGTCTATTGTGGCATTTAACTGACATACATGGGGTTAGTCGATCCTTTGATTGGATAGTTCTGTTAGAGAGAGAGCGTGTGTGAGAGTCTGTGAATGTGTATATGTAAATTTGTTTATATGTGTTCTTCCCTTTTACACGTTTGACTACAGTCAAGAATAAAGTGTGCAGGCATTTTATTCACTTGGCCAAAAATTGCTCAAGTAAAAAATTGTTCACAGTGCTCAAAAAATTTAGAGGGAACATTGAGTACAACTATGCTGAAAGCAAAGAAATTAACTCCAGATCTGACTATGGTGATATAAAATCCCTGCTAAGTGACTTGAAACCAGAGATGGGGGAACTGGTATCAATTCATTACGTGCACTCATCGGATTAACAGTTTTTGAACAGTAATTACTAAGTGTGGTTTATAAGACTCTCTTGAACAGTTACTATCAACTTTAAAAAGCTAGTATCAGAAAATAAAGATAATAGAGCTTTAATAAAAAATATACAGGTATACCTCACTTTACAGCGATTCGCTAATACAGCGCTTTGTGGAGCTGAAGTTCAACCTCCAAGGATTATGAAACAGTGCTGTAATCATTGTGAGTTTGCGAGAAAAGTGACTGGCACCATTTTGTTATGCGCAGTTCACTCTGTTTACACATTACAGTGCAATCTGTGTCTCAGTGTTATACAGGGAGTGCAGAATTATTAGGCAAGTTGTATTTTTGAGGATTAATTTTATTATTGAACAACAACCATGTTCTCAATGAACCCAAAAAACTCATTAATATCAAAGATGAATATTTTTGGAAGTAGTTTTAGCTATTTTAGGGGGATATCTGTGTGTGCAGGTGACTATTACTGTGCATAATTATAAGGCAACTTAACAAAAAACAAATATATACCCATTTCAATTATTTATTTTTACCAGTGAAACCAATATAACATCTCAACATTCACAAATATACATTTCTGACATTCAAAAACAAAACAAAAACAAATCAGTGACCAATATAGCCACCTTTCTTTGCAAGGACACTCAAAAGCCTGCCATCCATGGATTCTGTCAGTGTTTTGATCTGTTCACCATCAACATTGCGTGCAGCAGCAACCACAGCCTCCCAGACACTGTTCAGAGAGGTGTATTGTTTTCCCTCCTTGTAAATCTCACATTTGATGATGGACCACAGGTTCTCAATGGGGTTCAGATCAGGTGAACAAGGAGGCCATGTCATTAGATTTTCTTCTTTTATACCCTTTCTTGCCAGCCACGCTGTGGAGTACTTGGACGCGTGTGATGGAGCATTGTCCTGCATGAAAATCATGTTTTTCTTGAAGGATGCAGACTTCTTCCTGTACCACTGCTTGAAGAAGGTGTCTTCCAGAAACTGGCAGTAGGACTGGGAGTTGAGCTTGACTCCATCCTCAACCCGAAAAGGCCCCACAAGCTCATCTTTGATGATACCAGCCCAAACCAGTACTCCACCTCCACCTTGCTGGCGTCTGAGTCGGACTGGAGCTCTCTGCCCTTTACCAATCCAGCCACGGGCCCATCCATCTGGCCCATCAAGACTCACTCTCATTTCATCAGTCCATAAAACCTTAGAAAAATCAGTCTTGAGATATTTCTTGGCCCAGTCTTCACGTTTCAGCTTGTGTGTCTTGTTCAGTGGTGGTCGTCTTTCAGCCTTTCTTACCTTGGCCATGTCTCTGAGTATTGCACACCTTGTGCTTTTGGGCACTCCAGTGATGTTGCAGCTCTGAAATATGGCCAAACTGGTGGCAAGTGGCATCTTGGCAGCTGCACGCTTGACTTTTCTCAGTTCATGGGCAGTTATTTTGCGCCTTGGTTTTTCCACACGCTTCTTGCGACCCTGTTGACTATTTTGAATGAAACGCTTGATTGTTCGATGATCACGCTTCAGAAGCTTTGCAATTTTAAGAGTGCTGCATCCCTCTGCAAGATATCTCACTATTTTTGACTTTTCTGAGCCTGTCAAGTCCTTCTTTTGACCCATTTTGCCAAAGGAAAGGAAGTTGCCTAATAATTATGCACACCTGATATAGGGTGTTGATGTCATTAGACCACACCCCTTCTCATTACAGAGATGCACATCACCTAATATTCTTAATTGGTAGTAGGCTTTCGAGCCTATACAGCTTGGAGTAAGACAACATGCATAAAGAGGATGATGTGTTCAAAATACTCATTTGCCTAATAATTCTGCACTCCCTGTAGTTTGGCAAATTTTACTACAGTAATTGTCACTATTTTACAAGTACAGTATTTATTGAATTCTGTGCTGTGCTAGTGTTAAACTAAACTTAGCCCTATTGCACCCCTAATATTTGTTAGTTCAAACATGTTTTTAAACACACTGGCAAGTGAATAGTAAGCTAAAACTGCCTTGTTTCACTTTAAGGCAGTTTTCACTTTACAGCGGGGCTCCGGTCCCTAACCCGCTGTATGAGCGGGGTATACCTGTATTTTACAATTTGAATATGTTTAATTGTATTGTGTTATCTTTATTAGGGGTTGTGCACTGCTGCTATGAATATTTTTATGCGTTACGTTAGGGGGGCGCCAATGGTGAGTTTATAGAATAAAGGAGGGAGTGACCTGAAGAAGTTTGGGAACCACTGCTCTAGGTGATGCAGAGGGAGATATGGGGACCAATTAGAACCCCCTTCTTTACAAAATCTCCCTGATGCTTAGTGTTGCAGGTGACTGATGCTGTATGGTAATCCCTCACAACCTGGAGTAGTTATTAGTTACCTCTCTAAAATTATAGCTAGACCTTTGCAGAAGTAATACCCCATACTGTAAAGGAGTCACACACCTTTTTGTTCATCTGAACGTAAAAAAAATGTGATGGTGGAAAGCTACAGCTCACAGTCACACTACCAGATTACAGAAAGAAACTGAATTACTAGATTACATATAGGTAGAAACAGAATTAAAGATGTCAAGAAAGGGACAGTATGCAGTGTGCACAAGGTAAGAGGAGGTGTCAAAAATAGTTATAAGAAGTTTTCAGTTATAGTAAATTCTAGTGTTTGTGAAACGCTAGGATTTACCAGTGCAACAAATAAAGGGGACTTTCAATCATGACGTATAAAATACTTCATGCTGAAAGTTCCTTTATTTATCTGCAGTGTTCGCCGCGCTGAGCGCCTCAGGCCGCCCACGACAGAACACTGTTTTTCAGTGAGGGGACGTTTCCACCTCTAAACCAATAGCCGTGCAGGCCTAGTACACTATTGGCTAAGATCACCTCAGTGAAAAATAGCGTTCTGCCGTTGGTGGCCTGAGGCTCTCAGCGGGGCAAACGTAGAAGACAAATAAAAGAACTTTCAGCATGAAGTATTTTATACTTCATGACTGAAAGTCCCATTTATTTGTTGCACTGGTAAACGCTAGGATTTACTATCACTTTAAAGTGTCATAAATTGCTATATACCCACCAATGAAGATTGTATGTGTTGTCAAAGAATATTTGAAAAAAGGACTGCGTATTCTTGGCCTTTCTGTAATTTTATAAACAGGACACATAAAATTATAAAATTAAGCCTTTAAGGGATATAAACATAGGTGTAAAATGTTTACATGATTTAAAGCACACATTTTTTGCTCTTATTACTTGTCCTCTGTGTAAAAGCGCTGAAGTCACTGCACCTCATTCCACTGGGCAATGTATGATCCCAAAAGTTTTTCCCATATTGGGTGGTGTAAAATGTGTGAGATAGCAGTGAATTCAGCAAGGACATGAAACCCAAAATGATTTAGATAGAGAATACAGTTTTAAAAAAGTTTCCAATTTAATTCTATTATCAAATGTGCTTCATTCTCTTGTTATTCTTTGTTGAAGAGATATCTAGATAGGTAGCTGCACACAAATGGAGCACAACAAGGAAATATTGCTGCCATCTAGTGCTCTTGCTAATGTATAAAATGTTTACAAAACTGCAGACACGTGCACACTCCTGAACTTGCCTTTCTGGTTTTCAACAAAGCATAACAAGAAAACGGAGAAAATTGGATAATAGAAGTAAATTGGAAAGTTGTTTAAAATTGTATGCTGTATCTGAACCAAGAAAGAAAATGTTGGGGTTTTATGTCCCTTAAAGGGACAGTAAACATACAAAATAATGTTATATAATTCTGCATTTTTGCAATTTTGCAGAATTATATAACATTATCTTAGCGTCAGTCACGCCCGGTCGCGCCATTGAAGTGAATGTAGCTTGCTCCCACTGGTCTGGTAGCGGGAGTGAGCTACATTCACTTCAATGGCGCGAACAACAAGACCTGCTCAGTAGAACCTTGAGCGGAGTCCAACTTTGAAATAAAAAAATCAGGAAATGCTTTAGTTTCATAAAGCTGCCGCTAAGATAATGTGTTATAATTCTGCAATATTTTTCTTTCATTATTAAGAAAGAGCATGTACTTTTTAAACAACTTTCCAATTTTACTTCTATTATATAACATTATTTTATATGTTTACTGTCCCTTTAAACACAAAGCAAGAACTTTGGCTTAATGAAAAGTGTGTGCTTTTAAATCCCATAAACAAACAATTTAATTTTCTATCTTGGTACAATAATTGTTGTCATTAACTTGCATTGTCTCTTGGGCAGGTGCACTGCATAATATTTAAAATATTTAAACATGACTTTTAATATTTAATGTATAATTAATAAGTAAAAAAAATGTGATTATTTTGCATATAATTTTTATTTATTTGCATGGTAGGAACTGGAGGCTGCTTCATCTTCTCATGAATGGCATAATTGATTGACTGGTCTGTTATAGTGATAAACATGCTCACTAAGTCCCCTGTAAAGTCCCCCATAAGGTCTCCTGTTGGCCAGAAGCAACTTGATGAAAGCTTTGAGGAGAAGCAAGAGAGAAGGTTGGAATTCCATGAAACACTGAGGAACCGCTACAACATCACCTCTTGTCGGCAGGACAACCCTAGTTGGGGTAGGGAGCAGGAGGGGCAGGAACAGTCGCCACGTCAAGAGGAGTTCTTAAGGAGGAGGCACCTGTGGGCTGATGCTTGTGGAGTTAAACGAGTAAGGTCTCCACCTAGGTGCCAAAAATATGTAAGGATTTCACCTGGAAAAGAAGTAATAGGATTCTCTTTCTTGTTTAAAGAACCGGAGCCCTCACCTAACAAAGATCTAAAGGTTAGTGAAAAAAATAGGAAGTCATTGGAAAAAACTTTACATTATTGGCCAAAGAATATATTGATAGGTTCACCATATCTGCTCCTTAAAGGGTCAGTAAAGGTTTACAATAATGTTATATAATTCTGCACACAGCGAGGCAGAGAGTTCTATAAGATGGGAGCCAGTCTGGAGAAGTCTTGTAAACGGGAATGTGAGGAGGTAACAAGAGAGGAGGAGAGTAGGAGATTGTGAGCAGAGCGAAAGGGACAGGAGGGAGAGTATCTGGAGACAAGTGGGGATATTTATCAAAGGTATGTCTGACCTGATCCGACAGTGCGGATCAGGTCTGACATACCTCGCTGAATGAGGAGAGCAATACGCTCTCCGTATTCAGAATTGCACCAGCAGCTCTTGTGAGCTGCTGGTGCAACGCCGCCCCCTGCAGACTCGCGGCCGATTGGCCACCAGCAGGGGGGTGTCAATCAACCAGATTTGTACTCAATCGGGTTGATTTGTGGCAATGTCTGTCCGCCTGCTCAGAGCAGGCAGACAGGGTTATGGAGCAGCGGTCTTTATAACTGCTTTTTCTAGCGAGCTTGCAGGCTCGCTAGAAACACGGGGAGTCAAGCTCCATTCGTAGCTTGATAGATATGCCCCAAGGTCTGAGATGTAGGGGGGAGCAGTGCAGTTGAGGGCTTTGTATGTCAGAGTGAGAATATTGTGTTTAATTCTGGAGGCACAAGGCAGCCAGTGAAGGGATTGTCAGAGAGGTGTAGCAGATGAAGAGCGACGTGTAAGGAAGATGAGCCTGGGAGAGGCATTCATTATGGATTGTAAAGGATCTAGGCGGCAGCTAGGGAGACCAGAGAGGACGGAGTTTCAGCAGTGGAGGCGGGAAAGGATGAGAGAGTGGATTAAAATCTTAGTTGTGTCTTGTGTATGGAAATGTCTAATTTTAGAGATGGTTTTTATGGTGGAAGCAGCAGGCTTTAGCCAAGGACTGAATGTGAGGAGTGAAAGAAAGATCTGAGTCAAGTGTGACCCCAAGACATCAGCATGCGGGGTAGGGGTAATGATGGAGATTTCGATAGTTATAGAGAAATGGGGGGTGTAGATTTTGGAGGAAGGGGGGAAAATAAGGAGCTCAGTTTATGAAGGCCCAGGAGCTTGGAGCAAGCTGCTGACTGGTGGATGTACATGTATGCCTCTTTTCATTGGCTTACTGATGTCTTCAGCTTGCTCCCAGTAGTGCATTGGCACTCCTTCAACAAAGGATACCAAGAGAATAAGGGAAAATTAATAATAGAAGTAAATTGGAAAATTGTTTAACCCCTTAACTGCAGATGACAACACGTGTTCTTTATCTGCATAATGCATTAAAGGAACAGTCTAGTCCAAAATAAACTTTCATGATTCAGATAGAGAATGTAATTTTAAACAATTTTCCAATTTACTTTTATCACCAATTTTGCTTTTGTTCTCTTGGTATTCTTAGTTGATAGCTAAACCTAGGAGGTTCATATGCTAATTTCTAAGCCCTTGAAGGCCGCCTCTTTTCTCAGGGCATTTTAACAGTTTTTCACCACTAGAGGGTGTTAGTTCATGTGTGTCATATAGATAACACGTGGAGTTCAGGTGAGCCAGCTCTGATTGGCTAAAATGGATGTCTGTCAAAAGAAATGAAATAAAGGGGCAGTTTGCAGAGGCTTAGATACAAGGTAATTACTGAGATAAAAAGTGTATTTATATAACTGTGTTGGTTGTGCAAAACTAGGGAATGGGTAATAAAGGGATTATCTATCTTTTTAAAATATACATTCTGGTGTAGACTGTCCCTTTAAGTATGGATGATAACCATTTGTCGTCACGATTGGGGGGGGGGGGGGGGGGTTTGGAGCTGATTGAGCCTTACCCCCTTATCTAAAGTGTGGCTGCTCACCACCATTGCATAGGTGTAGTGAAATCACAGAGCCCTAAATTCCTGGAAGAGGCGTGCTGCTGTTTAGAGCTTAAAGTGATGGTAATCTCTCCCCTTTATGAAAACAGATCCGGAATGTTAGTGATATTTTAGATGGAGTTTAATTCATCAGATGTAAAGATGCGCTATAACTTATTTTTTAAAATAGATATGAAATTCAAATATCCCACGCTCTGGCCTCCCAGTTCAAACATCATATTTTTGTGAGCTAATTGTTTGAACTGTTCTCCAATCATTGCAGAACAGTTCAAACCATTAGCTCACAGAAAAAAAATCCTTTTGAACTGGGCGGCCGGAGCCCAGCTAGGGTTGCCACCTCGGCCATGTTTTCCTGGACACTTATTAGTTACACATGCTGCATGGTAATCAGGGCGGAACATGTATTGTGCCTCTGTACATCCCATGAATAGTGCTGATGCACAGCACAATACATGTTCCTCCCAGCACACTCTACAACATGTGTAACTCATAAGTGTCCAGGGAAACATGGCCAAGGTAGCAACCCTAAGCCCAGCACTATATTAAAAAGTAAGTTATAGCGCATTTTCATTACAACTGAAGAATTAAAGGGATATATTACTCATATGCTAAACCACTTAAAAGTAATGCAGCATAACTGTAAAAAGCTGACATGAAAATATCACCTCAACATCTATGTAAAAAGGTAAGATATTTTACCTCACAATTTCTTCTTACCAGAGTAAGTGTTCTGTTGACATTTATACTTTAGCTGCTGTGCAGCTGCAAGTTAAAAACCAAAACCAAAAAAAAAAAAACAATCCGCATCTGCAGTGCTGAGGTCATGCATTGCTATCGTGATATTTCATAGTAAACATCCTTAAACTGAATGCACAGATTCACACTCCCATGTAAGTCGTGGGACTAGCATTCTGATTGGCTTTCTTTACAGTGGGGTGTGAATACTTAGGACATTTTTTTAAGGTAAAACATCTTCCTTTATTAAATAGAGATGTTCAGGTGATATTTTCAAGTCAGCTTTTTACAGTTATGCTGTATCACTTTCGAGTGCTTCAACATTTGCGTATCATGTCCCTTTAAACTCCATCTAAGATATCACTAACATTCCGGATCTGTTTTTTTATGAAGGGGAGAGTTTACCATCACTTTAAAAGAGCTGTATTGGGAGGTATGTATTTAAACCCCTCAATCTCAGCTCTATCTATCTATCTATCTATCTATCTATCTATCTATCTATCTATATATATATATATATATATATATATATAATGTGTGTGTGTGTGTGTGTGTGTGTATATATATATATATATATATATATATATATATATATATGTTTGTAATGACGTGCAATCACAGTATGCAGATATAAGCCACCACCATTAAAAACAACTGATTTTAAAGTGACAATCAGATGAGGGTCTTCCCAGGAATATCTTTATTTAGGGTGCTGTAGAACCAATATGATATATACTCCTATACAATGCAAAAGGGGTACCAGCACACACTTTAATGAATGTTCATCAACCGGGGTGCACTTCAAATAAATCATATAGAAATTCTGTCTGAATACCACAGATGTTTATTTATCCCTAAAGGCTTCAGGGTTAAGAATGTCCCCACTATTGGTAGGAATAATCCAATATTTTGTACCAAGTTGTGTGGCATTCTTAACAAGTGCTCACTTGACCTCATTTTATTGGTCATAGAGGAGGTGAGTGAACAACTAAAGAGTCTTGAGACTGAAGTAGGATCCTTTGAGACTGCACATACTACTAAACTGGCAGAGGATACTGATAACACGTGGCTTGTTAAATTAAAACAACAACTTGACAGCTATGAGAAGGAATTGATTAGTTTTAAAGAAAATAAATGGGAGGCTGTAACGACAGACTATAAAGAAAAGAGGATCTATAGGTCCTCAGGAGAGGAATATCTATCCTAGACACCGAAGAATGAGGGTATTCAAACCGAGGAACTTGAATACAGTGGAGAGTTCAGATAATAGCACTGATAATGAAGGAGGTGCAGAGGGAACTACAGCGATGGTACAGAGTTCACAAGCAATGCAAACACGCTCAAAAAACTGGGCAGGCAGAGGCCGCACACAAGAAGAGGGGGGCACAAATTTCAGGCAAAGGGGAAGCCTCCTCGACAGTGGCGCAAATAACCACTGGTGAATGTGATATTAGTAATATAATGAATCTTAGCTCACATGTTTTAACTGATGCTGAACAATCTGTTCTTAAAAAAGGATTCAAGTTTGTGCCAACAGTTAGGTCTGATGATTTCTCCTTAAGTGTGGATGTGTACAAATTTCGAAGGTCATTGCACTTAAAGGAATACTTTTGGTATTTCTGAGACAACAGGCCAGACATTTAGGAGAAAAGGGAAATTTGATCCTAAAAGCAGCAACCCAAGCATCAAGACCTATTCACGGATGATGTCAGACAGGATGATGTCAGAACAACATGAGAATAGGAATTCTGTTCGTCATAATCTTACAAGATTGGAACGATTGGCCTTAAAGGATCTACAGTCTAACCACAAGGTGGTGATCAGGGAGGCTGACAAGGGGGGCGCCCTGGTGATCCAGGATTATTCAGACTATAAGGCAGAGATTGTGACACAACTCCTGGATGAGGATACGTATCGTAAGTTACCCAAGGACCCTACAAAGGTTTTTAAAAATGAGATAGATACCTTTGTGAATCAACTGCTTGTGGAGGGGGTGGTAGATAAACAACTACGGGACTATCTGGTGACAAACTATCCGGTCATTCCAGTTATCTATACCATCCCTAAAGTCCATAAAGACCCTCTATATCCCCCTGGCAGACCAATTGTCTCGGCCAGGGGTTCGATTCTACAGCCATTGGCCACCTATGTGGACTCCCTGTTACAACCACTTGTACGGAATGTTCCGTCATTCCTGTTGGATTCCATGGAACTAATAAAGTTGTTACGGGATTGGAACAGGTTCACTACAACTGATGTGCTGGTCACCCTGGATGTGACGAGCCTTTATACGATCATACCCCATGATCTTGGGATGACAGCTGTTAAGAAGCAATTACTTATGAGTCCTTACATTGGACCACCAGTGGACGTGATCCTACAATTACTCGACTTTTGTCTGAAGTACAACTACTTCAAATTCGAAAAGGATTTCTACTTGCAGATTTCAGGCACTGCGATGGGGTCCAATGTGGCCCCATCCTTTGCCAATCTGTTTATGGCAGATTTCGAATCTGTACAGACCAATCTGTTCCATGACGACAGGATTAATTTATTCCAAAGATATATTGATGATCTCTTCATCATCTGGGGTGGTACCCAAGAGGATCTGTTACAATGGTTCGATGACCTTAATGGGATGAGTTCCAGAGTACAATTTAAAATGACGCCCAGTTGTGACTCTGTGGATTTCCTTGATTTGAGAATTTCTAAGGGTAACCAGATGTTTTGTACCACTTTGTTTAAGAAGCCGACTGACTGCAACTCCCTATTAGAAATATCCAGCTGCCATCCACCGAGCTTGAAAAAAGCACTCCCCCGCTCACAGTTCAAACGAGTTGTGCAAAACAATACCGATGAGCAGCAGAAATGCATACAATTGGATGAGATGCACAACCGGTTTAGGGAACGAGGCTATGGAAGTATTCACACTAATGAGGCATTACAGGAGGCCCTGCATATGACCCAAGACCAAGCTTTGTTAAAAATTAATTGTGATCAAGGCACCTCTCGGATGGTATTTAGTACCACTTTTGCACCTGAAAGAATTAAATTTGCAGCAACATTGAAGGAGTATTGGGACATTGTTGCAAGTGACAGGTCACTTCCCTTTGAGCACATGGAGAGCCCCATGGTTGGCTTTAGATGTGGCAGTTCCTTGAAAGATCTACTTTTACGACCTGATAATAGGGACAGCTACAATCCGCAGACATGGCTAAGTTTAAAGAAGATGGGCTGTTTTCATTGCTGCGGGTGCACCACGTGCAGGGGTCTGGTACAAAGTTCCAGCTTCATTCATCCTTGGACTAATAAGAAGTTCTTTATTCGGCACAGAGTGACGTGCACCACTACCCATGTAGTGTACCTGCTACACTGCCCGTGTGGCAGGTTCTACGTGGGAAAAACCCAAGATAACCTTCGAACTAGGATGGCCAATCATAGATCTGCCATCCGGAATGCCATTCAAGAGGGTGACTCTGAACAGCCTGTGGTGAGGCATTTTGTCCAAAATGGCCATGGTGTACAAGATCTGCGGTACATTATTATCGACCATGTTCCAGCACCACAGAGAGGAGGTGACAGGTCAAGACGTTTATTGCAGAAAGAGCTGCAATGGATCTATAATCTGGACACAATGCATCCAAAGGATCTGAATATGACCATGGACTATCAGTGCTTCCTTTAGAGGCTGTATCATGATCCTGTCACTGTTTGAGAGCACAGTAACAGTGTTGAGATGTTAGTTGTTGTTAGTGTATGAGTCAGTATATGGATTATTTTTGACATAAATGATTTATGCGAGTTATAGGGTGTGTGTTGTAGTAGGTTTGTTTTTGGAGTTGTGTGTGGTGTAATGATTATATTTTATATATAGGCTATGTTTGGTATGTTTGGGTTGATATGAGGTGTGTAGTAGAGTGTATGGGAGTTATGGTAGTTAAGTGGTTATGTGTGTGTGGTGGGTATGGCAGTGATGGTTTTATGGTATGGATATGGGTTGTTTGGTGAGTGTGTGTAGTGTGGGAAGGATGGTTAGTGTGTGTCAGTTTTAGGATGTTGTAAGTAATAAAATTTGTATGTCACTAGAGGCCAGGTATGAATACCTGATGGTGTGGTGATGAAGCCAGTGGCCATTGTTATGGTTAAGTTTGATAAAGTTGGGTTTAGAGTTTGTGACTGTTGGACTTTTATTCTAGTAGTGTATGGGTAGAGTCATGTTTGTGAGGTGTTGTGACTGAGTTTGAGATCTTTTTATGTCAGGGAGAGGATGTGGTAGTGGTATGTTAGAGGGGTGATATTGAGATGACTCAGGGTGGAAGGGCGAGTGTTATATTACA
The DNA here is from genome assembly GCF_027579735.1 of Bombina bombina. Taxonomy (NCBI): domain Eukaryota; kingdom Metazoa; phylum Chordata; class Amphibia; order Anura; family Bombinatoridae; genus Bombina; species Bombina bombina. The sequence goes on along the minus strand of NC_069501.1, from coordinate 429,289,604 downwards.
TAAAGTCAGATTTGACAAGTAAGATAAGTTGGTAGTAATTACCCTAGAAGAATACCCTATTGCTAACAAATATAGTGTTGAGGATATAAAAAACATTTGTGCAACATTGGCATGTTGTATTTAATTCTAGATGGTATAATATATATTGTGCCGTATTTGGTATGTTTATGTTGTGGGGTGATTGATTTATAACTTGTATTGTTTACTAAAGTGTTGTTAGAGAGTTGTGATTGGATGGATGGGTATTTTGTGTGTATAGGTAAGTTTGATATGATATTGGATATATGTGCTTGAGGATGGTTGTATGGTTATGCTTTTAAGCGTGGTGTCTGGGGTTGAATTGGAATTATGTAGATCCGTATTGTATGTTAGTATTGTAACTCTGATGTGGAGTATGAAATATTGCGGCTAACTGCGGAGTACGGTGAAGTTGTGGGCGTGTGTTACACGCAATTGAGTGGGTCCGTATTGTTTGGTTGCTAGGCAACGCTTGGCTGGCTCCGGCACTTCTAAGTTCTTAGTTAAGCATTTGACTCATTACACGCTGATCTCTATATTTAAAGGTACTGCAATTATTGCAGGCATAGAGAATGGTTGTGTATGTTTGGCGGCTATGTTCGTTTTTAATTTTTAGAAAAGTATCACGGTGGTTTCAAAAAGCATCACGGTGGTGTTAAGATGTTACTATGGTGATGGTGTTGTTAGAGGCTTGGTTTGTTCTCAGCTGTGCTCTGTTGTGGGTTTGCGCATGCACTGTAGTGCGTGACAGACGTGCAGGGGCTCAGCTGATTGCAATTACACGGTGATGGGTTTTCTTTTAAATAGGTGAGTGGTGTGTTTGTTCTGTTGGTCTGAGGACGGGGGGCAACCCCGAAAACGTTAACTTGTGAATAAAGAATCCTTGTTATTACGGTGAGGGCCTTCCCATTGCCTATTTTCTATATGATTTATTTGAAGTGAACCCCGGTTGATGAACATTCAGTAAAGTGTGTGCTGGTACCCCTTTTGCATTGTATAAGTATAAGTATATATATATATATATATATATATATATTAAAAGCAGCCTTTTATTTTAGTACTGGTCAAAACTTAAAGTGAATGTCAATTTTGATGCTAAAGTGCCCGTTTTTTAAAAATTCGATTAAAAACAGGGGCACTTTAATTCATCAAAATTTACATTTCACTCCTGTTGAGAAAAAAACTTACCTTTTAATCTTCACAGCAGCTCCAGCTTCCTCCGCCCGTCGCAAAGCCTCTTCCTGGGTCTAAAATGAGGAATCCGGCTTCCTCCAATCACGGCGTTGAATCAGACACTGATTCCCCCGGGGGGGGGGGGGGGAGCCGTGATTGAAGGATGACCTATCCATCATTTCTGACGTCAGAAATGGCTTGCAACGACCGGAGGAAGCTGGAGCTGCTGTGAAGATTAAAAGGTAAGTTTTTTTTTTTTTTTTTCTCAACAGGAGTGAAATGTAAATTTTGATAAATTAAAGTGCCCCTGTTTTTAATCGAATTTTTAAAAAACGGGCACTTTAGCTTAAAAATTGACATTCACTTTAAGATGGGGGCTGACAATCGTGGGGTGGGGGAGGGAAGAGAGCTGTTTGAGAGGGGCCAGGGAGTGATCAGGGGGTGAGATGTGTCCGGTGGGAGGCTGATCTCTACACTAAAGCTAAAATTAACCCTACAAGCTACCTAATTAACCCCTTCACTGCTGGGTATAATACAAGTGTGGTACACAGCGGTATTTAGCTGCCTTCTAATTACCAAGTCATATATTACTGCTATTTCTGAACAAAGAGGATCCCAGAGAAGCATTTACAACCATTTGTGCCTTGATTGCACAAGCTGTTTGTAAATAATTTCAGTGAGAAACCTAAAATTGTGAAGTTAACAATTTTTTTTATTTGATCGCATTTGGCGGTGAAATGGTGGCATGAAATATACCAAAATGGGCCTAGATCAATACTTTGGGTTGTCTACTAAAAAAAATAATTGTTTTGATAGGTAAATATATTAATTTTTTCTCTATTTCACTATTTTTCTCTATTTCTGTTTAAATGTAGTGATTGCAAAAATGCTAAAAATGCTCTGGTCTTTTGGGGAAGTTTTTGTCTGAAATGCCCGGTCCTTAAAGGGACACTAAACCCAAATTTTTTCATTCGTTATTCAGATAGAGCATGCAATTTTAAGCAACTTTCTAATTTACTCTTATTATCACTTTTTCTTCATTCACTTGCTATCTTTATTTGAAAAAGAATGCATCTAAGCTTCTTTTTTGTTTCAGGACTCTGGACAGCTCTTTTTTATTAGTGGATTAATTTATCCACCAATCAGCAAGAATAACCCAGGTTATTCACCAATAATGGGCCGGCATCTAAACTTACATCCTTGCATTTCAAATAAAGATACCAAGAGAAGGAAGAATATTTGACAATATGAGTAAATTAGAAAGTTGCTTAAAATTGCATGCTCTATCTGAATCACAAAAGAAAAAAATTGGGTTCAGTGTCCCTTTAAGGGGTTAAATACGTTAAGAGGACATGAAAGTCCAAATCAAACTTTCATGGTTGATATGGAATATGTAATTTTAATATACTTTTCAATTTACTTCTGTTCTTTAATTGGCTTGGCATCCTTTGTTGAAAAGGATACCTAGGTAAGTTCTGGAACAGAAATGCACTATTGGGAGATAGCTGGTGATTGGTAGCTGCACACATATGACTCTTGTGATTGGCTCACCAGATTTGTTCTAGCTCCCAGTAGTGCATTGCTACTCTTGAGCTGACTTTTTTTGTATGTTTAACACCTTTGCAGGGATTAAGCACACAGAGCATATTATTATTACACTACTGCTTGTATATAACAAACACATTAGAGCATTTTAATTGTTTTACCTTTTTTGTCCCTTAAAATGCACAGTATACAAATTGAATTTCCTCCTTATGGTGTAGACTAGAATTTCTGCATGAGTATATGTATACTTTATTCGTAAAAAGATGATGGTCCATAAGGCTCCATAACATGTGGGATATAATTCCCGCCACTAGGAGGAGGCCAAGAACCCACACAAAAGCTTACATTTCCTCATCTCTCAGTTTTGTTATTTGCCTCCAGGATAAGGTTGAGAATAGAGGTGTTAAAGTTACTTGTTTATGGATTAATGTTTGGGAGACCCATATCCCTGGGACATATCACAAAGAAGACAAAAGAGGTTTCCAGCAAGCTGAATGATACAGGGAGATATGAGTACCCTTGTTATGTGCAGAGCTACCCTCAGGCGCTGCAGGATTTGTCCCTCAGCCTCCCCCAGTGGGATAACGGTATTTTCTGAGCTATCCTCTGCTATACATGTATAAGCACTGGATGTGCACTCTACTGGATACTAATGCGGTTTGGTGACTGGTAAGCTGGTTGATGGCGTACAACTTCAGGTAATCCACTTACCACAACACAGAAACAGCCCATAGGCTATTAAAAGGTACTTTGATATAGATACAGCTTATCTAGGAGAGTTAGCCTGCTCTCCCACTAACACACTTTTCTCCAACATAGGTGTGTCCGGTCCACGGCGTCATCCTTACTTGTGGGATATTCTCTTCCCCAACAGGAAATGGCAAAGAGCCCAGCAAAGCTGGTCACATGATCCCTCCTAGGCTCCGCCTTCCCCAGTCATTCTCTTTGCCGTTGCACAGGCAACATCTCCACGGAGATGGCTCAGAGTTTTTTGGTGTTTAAATGTAGTTTTTATTCTTCTATCAAGAGTTTGTTATTTTAAAATAGTGCTGGTATGTACTATTTACTCTGAAACAGAAAAGAGATGAAGATTTCTGTTTGTAAGAGGAAAATGATTTTAGCAACCGTTACTAAAATCGATGGCTGTTTCCACACAGGACTGTTGAGAGGAATTAACTTCAGTTGGGGGAAACAGTGAGCAGACTTTGGCTGCTTGAGGTATGACACATTTCTAACAAGACTTGGTAATGCTGGAAGCTGTCATTTTCCCTATGGGATCCGGTAAGCCATTTTCTTAATTTTCAATATAAGAATAAAAGGGCTTCACAAGGGCTTTAAAGACTGGTAGACATTTTTCTGGGCCAAAACGATTACTTTATAAGCATATTTAATGGTTTATAACTTTGGAGAGTTATTTTAATCTTGGGAATTTTATTAAAAAAAACGGCAGGCACTGTATTGGACACCTTTTTCACTGGGGGCCTTTTCTAGTCATAGGCAGAGCCTCATTTTCGCGCCACTAATGCGCAGTTGTTTTTGAGAAGCAAGGCATGCAGATGCATGTGTGAGGAGCTCAGACCCACTGAAAAAGCTTATTGAAGGCGTCATTTGGTATCGTATTCCCCTCTGGGCTTGGTTGGGTCTCAGCAAAGCAGATACCAGGGACTGTATAGGGGTTAAATGTAAAAACGGCTCCGGTTCCGTTATTTTAAGAGTTAAAGCTTTCAAATTTGGTGTGCAATACTTTTAAGGCTTTATGACACTGTGGTGAAATTTTGGTGAATTTTGAACATTTCCTTCATACTTTTGCGTATATTCAGTAAAAAAGTGTGTTCAGTTTAAAATTTAAAGAGACAGTAACGGTTTTATTTTAAAACGTTTTTTGTGCTTTGTTATCAAGTTTATGCCTATTAACATGTCTGAACTATCAGATAGACGATGTTCTGTATGTTCGGAAGCCAAGGTTCCTCTCCATTTAAATATATGTGTTGAATGTGACAAACAAAGTAGGGACAATGATGCCACTGATAATAATGTTGCCCAAAATGATTCCTTAAGTGAGGGGAGTAAGCATGGTACTGCATCATCTCCTTCTATGTCTACACCAGTCTTGCCCACTCAGGAGGTCCCTAGTGAATCTAGTGCGCCAATCCTCCTTACTATGCAACAATTAACGGCTGTAATGGATAATTCTATTAAAAACATTTTAGCCAAAATGCCCACCTATCAGCGAAAGCGCGACTGCTCTGTTTTAGATACTGAAGAGCATGAGGTCGCTGATGATAATGGTTCTGACATGCCCTTACACCAGTCTGAAGGGGCTAGGGAGGTTTTGTCTGAGGGAGAAATTTCAGATTCAGGAAAAATTTCTCAACAAGCTGAACCTGACGTTATTACATTTAAATTTAAATTGGAACATCTCCGCGCTCTGCTTAAGGAGGTGTTATCTACTCTGGATGATTGTGACAATTTGGTCATTCCAGAGAAATTATGTAAGATGGACAGGTTCCTAGAGGTCCCGGTGCCCCCCGAAGCTTTTCCTATACCCAAGCGGGTGGCGGACATTGTAAATAAAGAATGGGAAAGGCCCGGCATACCTTTTGTCCCTCCCCCTATATTTAAGAAATTATTTCCTATGGTCGACCCCAGGAAGGACTTATGGCAGACAGTCCCCAAGGTCGAGGGGGCGGTTTCTACTCTAAACAAACGCACCACTATCCCTATAGAAGATAGTTGTGCTTTCAAAGATCCTATGGATAAAAAATTAGAGGGTTTGCTTAAAAAGATGTTTGTTCAGCAAGGTTACCTTCTACAACCAATTTCATGCATTGTTCCTGTCACTACAGCAGCGTGTTTCTGGTTCGAGGAACTAGAAAAGTCGCTCAATCAAGCATCCTCTTATGAGGAGGTTATGGACAGAGTTCAAGCACTTAAGTTGGCTAACTCTTTTACCTTAGACGCCACTTTGCAATTAGCTAGATTAGCGGCGAAAAATTCAGGTTTTGCTATTGTGGCGCGCAGAGCGCTTTGGCTGAAGTCTTGGTCAGCGGATGTGTCCTCCAAGAACAGATTGCTTAACATCCCTTTCAAGGGGAAAACGCTGTTTGGCCCTGACTTGAAAGAGATTATTTCAGACATCACTGGGGGAAAGGGCCACGCCCTTCCTCAGGATAGGTCTTTTAAGGCTAAAAATAAAACTAATTTTCGTCCCTTTCGCAGAAACGGACCAGCCTCAAATTCTACATCCTCTAAGCAAGAGGGTAATTCTTCTCAAACCAAGCCAGCCTGGAGACCGATGCAAGGCTGGAACAAAGGTAAGCAGGCCAAGAAGCCCGCTACCGCTACCAAGACAGCATGAGATGCTGGCCCCCGATCCGGGACCGGATCTGGTGGGGGGCAGACTCTCTCTCTTCGCTCAGGCTTGGGCAAGCGATGTTCAGGATCCTTGGGCGCTAGAAATAGTTTCTCAAGGTTATCTCCTGGAATTCAAGGAACTACCCCCAAGGGGAAGGTTCCACAGGTCTCAATTGTCTTCAGACCAAATAAAAAGACAGGCATTCTTACATTGTGTAGAAGACCTGTTAAAAATGGGAGTGATTCATCCTGTTCCATTAGGAGAACAAGGGATGGGGTTTTACTCCAATCTGTTCATAGTTCCCAAAAAAGAGGGAACATTCAGGCCAATTTTGGATCTCAAGATCCTAAACAAATTTCTCAAGGTCCCATCGTTCAAGATGGAAACCATTCGGACAATTCTTCCTACCATCCAGGAAGGTCAATTCATGACCACGGTGTATTTATAGGATGCGTATCTACATATTCCTATCCACAAGGAACATCATCGGTTCCTAAGATTCGCCTTTCTGGACAAGCATTACCAGTTTGTGGCACTTCCATTCGGACTAGCCACTGCTCCAAGAATTTTCACAAAGGTACTAGGGTCCCTTCTAGCGGTGCTAAGGCCAAGGGGCATTGCAGTAGTACCCTACTTGGACGACATACTGATTCAAGCGTCGTCTCTACCACAAGCAAAGGCTCATACGGACATTGTCCTAGCCTTTCTCAGATCTCACGGGTGGAAAGTGAACGTAGAAAAAAGTTCTCTATTCCCGTCAACAAGAGTTCCCTTCTTGGGAACAATAATAGACTCCTTGGAAATGAAGATTTTTCTGACAGAAGCCAGAAAATCAAAACTTCTAAGCTCTTGTCAAGCACTTCATTCTGTTCTTCTTCCTTCCATAGCGCAGTGCATGGAAGTAATAGGTTTGATGGTTGCGGCAATGGACATAGTTCCTTTTGCGCGAATTCATCTAAGACCATTACAACTGTGCATGCTCAGACAGTGGAATGGGGATTATACGATCCAAGTAGATCAGAGGACCAGAGATTCACTCCGTTGGTGGCTGACCCTGGACAACCTGTCCCAAGGGATGAGCTTCAGAAGACCAGAGTGGGTCATTGTAACGACCGACGCCAGCCTGGTGGGCTGGGGCGCGGTCTGGAAACACCTGAAGGCTCAGGGTCTATGGTCTCGGGAAGAATCTCTTCTCCCGATAAACATTCTGGAACTGAGAGCGATATTCAATGCTCTCAAGGCTTGGCCTCAACTAGCAAAGGCCAAATTCATAAGGTTTCAATCAGACAACATGACGACTGTTGCATATATCAACCATCAGGGGGGAACAAGGAGTTCCCTGGCGATGGAAGAAGTGACCAAAGTAATTCAATGGGCGGAGCTTCACTCCTGCCACTTGTCTGCAATCCACATCCCAGGAGTGGAAAATTGGGAAGCGGATTTTCTGAGTCGTCAGACATTTCATCCGGGGGAGTGGGAACTCCATCCGGAAATCTTTGCCCAAATAACTCAATTATGGGGCACTCCAGACATGGATCTGATGGCGTCTCGTCAGAACTTCAAGGTTCCTTGCTACGGGTCCAGATCCAGGGATCCCAAGGCGACTCTAGTAGATGCACTAGTAGCGCCCTGGACTTTCAACCTAGCTTATGTGTTCCCACCGTTTCCTCTCATTCCCAGGCTGGTAGCCAGGATCAATCAAGAGAGGGCTTCGGTGATCTTGATAGCTCCTGCGTGGCCACGCAGAACTTGGTATGCAGACCTGGTGAATATGTCATCGGCTCTACCATGGAAGCTACCTTTGAGACGGGACCTTCTTGTTCAAGGTCCATTCGAACATCCGAATCTGGCATCACTCCAATTGACTGCTTGGAGATTGAACGCTTGATTTTATCAAAGCGTGGGTTCTCAGATTCTGTCATTGATACTCTTATTCAGGCTAGAAAGCCTGTAACTAGGAAAATTTACCATAAAGTATGGAAGAAATATATCTGTTGGTGCGAATCGAAAGGATTCCCATGGAACAGGGTAAAAATTCCTAAGATTCTATCCTTTCTACAAGAGGGTTTGGAGAAAGGATTATCTGCAAGTTCTTTGAAGGGACAGATTTCTGCTTTATCTGTTTTACTTCACAAGAAGCTGGCGGCTGTGCCAGATGTTCAGGCTTTTGTTCAGGCTCTGGTTAGAATCAAGCCTGTTTACAAACCTTTGACTCCTCCTTGGAGTCTCAATTTAGTTCTTTCAGTTCTTCAAGGGGTTCCGTTTGAACCCTTACATTCCGTAGATATTAAGTTATTATCTTGGAAAGTTTTGTTTTTGGTTGCAATTTCTTCTGCTAGAAGAGTTTCAGAGTTATCTGCTCTGCAGTGTTCTCCTCCTTATCTGGTGTTCCATGCAGATAAGGTGGTTTTGCGTACTAAACCTGGTTTTCTTCCGAAAGTTGTTTCTAACAAAAATATTAACCAGGAGATAGTTGTGCCTTCTTTGTGTCCGAATCCAGTTTCAAAGAAGGAACGTTTGTTGCACAATTTGGATGTAGTTCGTGCTCTAAAATTCTATTTAGAGGCTACAAAGGATTTCAGACAAACATCTTCCTTGTTTGTTGTTTATTCTGGTAAAAGGAGAGGTCAAAAAGCAACTTCTACCTCTCTCTCTTTTTGGCTTAAAAGCATCATCAGATTGGCTTATAAGACTGCCGGACGGCAGCCTCCTGAAAGAATCACAGCTCATTCCACTAGGGCTGTGGCTTCCACATGGGCCTTCAAGAACGAGGCTTCTGTTGATCAGATATGTAAGGCAGCGACTTGGTCTTCACTGCACACTTTTACCAAATTTTACAAATTTGATACTTTTGCTTCTTCTGAGGCTATTTTTGGGAGAAAGGTTTTGCAGACCGTGGTGCCTTCCATCTAGGTGACCTGATTTGCTCCCTCCCATCATCCGTGTCCTAAAGCTTTGGTATTGGTTCCCACAAGTAAGGATGACGCCGTGGACCGGACACACCTATGTTGGAGAAAACAGAATTTATGTTTACCTGATAAATTACTTTCTCCAACGGTGTGTCCGGTCCACGGCCCGCCCTGGTTTTTAATCAGGTCTGATGATTTAATTTCTCTAACTACAGTCACCACGGTATCATATGATTTCTCCTATGCAAATATTCCTCCTTTACGTCGGTCGAATGACTGGGGAAGGCGGAGCCTAGGAGGGATCATGTGACCAGCTTTGCTGGGCTCTTTGCCATTTCCTGTTGGGGAAGAGAATATCCCACAAGTAAGGATGACGCCGTGGACCGGACACACCGTTGGAGAAAGTAATTTATCAGGTAAACATAAATTCTGTTTTTTGCTTAAAACTGCAAATTAACTGCTCTCGACCACTGACACCCTTTTGGACCCCTTTGCAGCTCTGGGACTCTCTTTTTAGCTTTTAAATAAAATAGGTGTAAGGCCCTTTAAGAAAACCTCTCGGAGCATCTGGTTAACTTGTGCAGCAGGATGGAAGTCTTTTTGGGGCATGTTTCACACTTTATTAGTTAACCCCTTAAGGACCAGCGACGTACCCTGTATGTCGCTGGCCTTTTTTTGGGACTTGATTGTTTTATAGCGCGGTCTTGCCACCAGCGTTGAGACTGCTCTATTCCACAAAGCCTGCTGGAGGGAGGGAATTAATAGCGTGTTCTTGCTAGACTTGTGCTATTATGTCCTGAAAAAACCCTTAACGACCAGTGACATACAGGGTACATTGTGGTCATTAAGGGGTTAAAACTACTTTTCTTAACAAAGGCAGGGAAAACTACTTTTTTAAAACTATTTTTAGCTTCTCTGAGTCATGGAAATGTTCCGCTCCCTCAGCTTCCAAGTCTTTTTATCCTAAGTCTGAAGCTGCAGCTGGGGAGGAAAAGACCTTCTAAGCATCTGTCTGCATTTTCTTCAGAGATCTTCCACAAATTGGGATCCTGTCACTGGAGGGGGTGAGTACCCACTCAGGAGCTGCCAGGGGTCACTAGGGCGCATTTTTCAGTCGATGAATTATAGGGCCTATGTATTACCTTACCCTTTAGATATTGTGCAGGGGTGTAAATTGGCTAGTGTACCACTATATTTCATCAGTGTATGTGTGTTGTTTCATACTTGTGAGTTTTTTCTCATCATGAAACCCAGTGAATCTGTGCCCACTGAAACTGTCAGTCACTATGGAAGAGGATTCTACTGATGCCTCTCCCTGTACTTTTTTGTGTTTGTTTTGTAAATATGTTTCAGTGTGCCAGTTGTGTACCTCAATTTCTTCATGCAAATCATCCACTCCCCTCTACGTTCTCTAAGGAATTATGTCCTATTCCTGTATATATTACTCAGGGAGACTCTACTCACTTTACTCCTGAGTTTAAAATTAATTTACACAGGGCTATGGCTGAATATTTGAAGGCTATCCCCAAACCAAGTAAGTGTAAACGCAAATGTGGGGATTTTCCTCACTCTCTTGATGTGAACATACAAACTTCTTCCCATAAAGTCCTGTCCTGTTTCAGAGCTCTGACTCTGAGGACTCAAAATCATCCAGTTCAGATGGGGAATTGTCTCCTGTTGAACAGGACCCTGAGAACTCTTGGTATTTCCGAGGAAACACCTGCTGAAAACAAGCCTATAAATCAGTTAAATGTTGTTTTTAAAGCTTGATTCCAGAGGTATTTCAGGTTCCAGATTTGGAATAGAAAAAACCTGGTATTTCATTTCTTCCTTCTTCCAGGTTTAAGAGAATGTTCCCAGTTCCAGAGCCAAATGGGGAATTATGGGAAACCATACCTGATTTTGATGGAGCTATTTCCACTCTTGCCAAACGCACTACCATCCCTTTGGAGGATAGCACCTCTTTCAGGGATCCATTGGACCGCAAAAACATAATTTATGTAAGAACTTCCCTGATAAATTAATTTCTTTCATATTGGCAAGAGTCCATGAGCTAGTGACATATGGGATATACAATCCTACCAGGAGGGGCAAAGTTTCCCAAACCTCAAAATGCCTATAAATATACCCCTCACCACACCCACAATTCAGTTTAACGAATAGCCAAGCAGTGGGGTGATAAAGAAAGGAGTAGAAAGCATCAACAAAGGAAATTTGGAAATAATTGTGCTTTATACAAAAAATCATAACCACCATAAAAAGGGTGGGCCTCATGGACTCTTACCAATATGAAAGAAATGAATTTATCAGGTAAGTTCTTACATAAATTATGTTTTCTTTCATGTAATTGGCAAGAGTCCATGAGATAGTGACATATGGGATATCAATACCCAAGATGTGGAGTCTTCCACTCAAGAGTCACTAGAGAGGGAGGGAATAAAAATAAAAACAGCCATATTTCGCTGAAAAAATTAATCCACAACCCAAAAAAATAAGTTTATTTTCATTTTTGAAAGAAAAAAAACTTAAATCAAAAAGCAGAAGAATCAAACTGAAACAGCTGCCTGAAGAACTTTTCTACCAAAAACTGCTTCCGAAGAAGCAAATACATCAAAACGGTAGAATTTAGTAAATGTATGCAAAGAGGACCAAGTCGCCGCTTTGCAAATCTGATCAACTGAAGCTTCATTCTTAAAAGCCCAGGAAGTGGAGACTGATCTAGTAGAATGAGCTGTAATTCTCTGAGGCGGGGCCTGACCCGACTCCAAATAAGCTTGATGAATCAAAAATTTCAACCAAGAAGCCAAGGAAATAGCAGAAGCCTTCTAACCTTTCCTAGGACCAGAAAATAAAACAAATAGACTGGAAGTCTTCCTGAAATTTTTAGTAGCTTCCACATAATATTTTAAAGCTCTTACCACATCCAAAGAATGGGCTCCATGTACGAAGCAGCGAAAGCTGCTCCGGAGCCTTTGCGGGGCAGGTTCACATATGCGAGCCTGCTTCCCGCAATGTAAGAAGCAGCGGTCATTAGACCGCTGCTTCCTACGCCACCTCTTAGGTGGCGAAGCAAAATCACCAAGAGCACGCTCGCTCTCGGTGATTGACAGCCCCTTCAGTCGCGTGATTGGTCGCACGATTGAAGGGGCGGGCATTACACACTCTGATGAGTGTGTAATGATACATACGGCAAGCGGATCAACAGACAGCAGACGGACAGCTTTGCGAGTTAAGAAGCTGTCCGCCTGCCGTTTAATACACGGCGCCCAATGTAAGGATCTCTCCAAAGAATTCTTAGGATTAGGACACAAGGAAGGGACAACAATTTCTCTACTAATGTTGTTAGAATTCACAACCTTAGGTAAAAATTGAAAAGAAGTCCGCAAAACTGCCTTATCCTGATGAAAAATTAGAAAAGGAGACTCACAAGAAAGAGCAGATAGCTCAGAAACTCTTCTAGCAGAAGAAATAGCCAAAAGGAACAACACTTTACAGGAAAGTAGTTTAATGTCCAAAGAATGCATAGGCTCAAATGGAGGAGCCTGTAAAGCCTTCAGAACCAAATTTAAGACTACAAGGAGGAGAAATTGATTTAATGACAGGCTTAATACGAACTAAAGCCTGTACAAAACAGTGACTATCAGGAAGTATAGCAATCTTTCTGTGAAATAAAACAGAAAGAGCAGAGATGTGTCCTTTCAAGGAACTTGCAGACAAACCCTTATCCAAACCATCCTGAAGGAACTGTAAAATTCTAGGAATTCTAAAGAATGCCAGGAGAATTTATGAGAAGAACACCATGAAATGTAAGTCTTCCAAACTCTATAATAAATCTTTCTAGAGACAGATTTACGAGCTTGTAACATAGTATTAATTACTGAGTCAAAGAAACCTCTATGACTTAGAACTAAGCGTTCAATTTCCATACCTTCAAATTTAATGATTTGAGATCCTGATGGAAAAACGGACCTTGAGATAGTAGGTCCGGCCGTAACGGAAGTGGCCAAGGCGGGCAACTGGACATCCGAACCAGATCCGCATACCAAAACCTGTGTGGCCATGTTGGAGCCACCAGCAACACAAAAGACTGTTCCATGATGATTTTGGAGATCACTCTTGGAAGGAGAACTAGAGGCGGGAAGATGTAAGCAGGTTGATAACACAAAGGAAGTGTCAGCGCATCCACTGCTTCCGCCTGAACATCCCTGGACCTGGACAGGTATCTGGGAAGTTTCTTGTTTAGATGAGAGGCCATGAGATCTATCTCTGGAAGCCCCCACATCTGAACAATCTGAGAAAACACATCTGGATGAAGAGACCACTCCCCTGGATGTAAAGTCTGGCAGCTGAGATAATCCGCCTCCCAATTGTCTACGCCTGGGATATGCACCGCAGAGATTAGACAGGAGCTGGATTCCGCCCAGGCAAGTATCCGAGATACTTCTTTCATAGCTTGGGGACTGTGAGTCCCACCCTGATGATTGACATAAGCCACAGTTGTGATATTGTCTGTCTGAAAACAAATGAATGGTTCTCTCTTTAGCAGAGGCCAGAACTGAAGAGCCCTGAGAATTGCACGGAGTTCTAAAATATTTATTGGTAATCTCGCCTCTTGAGATTTCCAAACCCCTTGTGCTGTCAGAGATCCCCAAACAGCTCCCCAACCTGAAAGACTTGCATCTGTTGTGATCACAGTCCAGGTTGGGCGAACAAAAGAAGCCCCTTGAACCAAATGATGGTGATCTATCCACCATGTCAGAGAGTGTCGTACATTGGGATTCAAGGATATTAATTGTGATATCTTTGTATAATCCCTGCACCATTGATTCAGCATACAAAGCTGTAGAGGTCTCATGTGAAAACGAGCAAAGGGGATTGCATCCGATGCTGCAGTCATGAGACCTAAAACTTCCATGCACATAGCCACTGAAGGGAATGACTAAGACTGAAGGTGCCGGCATGCTGCAACCAATTTTAAACGTCTCTTGTCTGTTAGAGACAGAGTCATGGACACTGAATCTATCTGGAAGCCTAAAAAGGTGACCCTTGTCTGAGGAATCAAGAAACCTTTTGGTAAATTGATCCTCCAACCATGTTTCCGAAGAAACAACACTAGTTGATTCGTGTGAGATTCTGCAGTATGTAAAGACTGAGCTAGTACCAAGATATCGTCCAAATAAGGAAACACCGCAATACCCTGTTCTCTGATTACAGATAGTAGGGCACCCAGAACCTTTGAAAAGATTCTTGGAGCTGTTGCTAGGCCAAATGGAAGAGCAACAAATTGGTAATGCTTGTCTAGAAAAGAGAATCTCAGAAACTGAAAGTATTCTGGATGAATCGGAATATGAAGGTATGCATCCTGCAAGTCTATTGTGGACATATAATGTCCTCGCTGAACAAAAGGCAGAATAGACCTTATAGTCACTATCTTGAAAGTTGGTACTCTTACATAACGATTCAAAATTTTTAGATCCAGAACTGGTCTGAATAAATTTTCTTTCTTTGGTACAATGACTAGGTTTGAATAAAACCCCAAACCTTGTTCCTGAGGAGGAACTGGCATGATTACCTCTGAAGACTACAGATCTGAAACACACTTCAGAAAAGCCTGAGCTTTTACTGGATTTACAGGGATGCGTGAGAGAAAAAATCTTCTCACAGGAGGTCTTACTTTGAATCCTATTCGATACCCTTGAGAGACAATGCTCTGAATCCAATGATTTTGGACAGATTTTATCCAAAAATCCTTGAAAAACCTTAATCTGCCCCCTACCAGCTGAGCTGGCATGAGGGCCGCACCTTCATGCGGATTTAGGGGCTGACTTTGGTTTCCTAAATGGCTTGGATTTATACTAATTTGAGGAAGGCTTCCAATTGGAAGCAGATTCCTTGGGGGAAGGATTGAGTTTTTGTTCTTTATTCTGACGAAAGGAACGAAAATGGTTAGAAGCCTTAGATTTACCCTTAGGTTTTTTATCCTGAGGCAAAAAACTCCTTTTCCCCCAGTGATAGTCGAAATAATAGAATCCAACTGGGAACCAAATAAATTATTACCTTGGAAAGAAAGAGATAGTAATCTAGATTTAGATGTCATATCAGCATTCCAAGATTTAAGCTACAAAGCTCTTCTAGCGAAAACAGCTAAAGACATGGATCTAACATCAATTTTGATAATATAAAAAATGGCATCACAAATAAAATGATTAGCATGTTGCAGTAAGCGAACAACGATAGATATGTCAGAATCCAATTCATGTTGCGCTAAATTTTCCAACCAGAAAGTTGATGCAGCCGCAACATCAGCCAAAGAAATAGCAGGTCTGAGAAGATGACCTGAATATAAATAGGCCTTCCTTAGATAAGATTCAAGCTTCCTATCTAAAGGATCCTTAAAGGAAGTGCTATCTTCCATAGGAATAGTGGTACGTTTAGCAAGAGTAGAAATAGCCCCATCAACTTTGGGGATTTTTTCCCAAAACTCTTTAGATTTTGCTGGTAAAGGATACAATTTTTTAAACCTTGAAGAAGGAATAAAAGAAGTACCTGGCTTATTCCATTCCCTAGAAATCATATCAGAAATAGCCTCAGGAATGGGAAAAACCCCTGGGGAAACCACAGGAGGTTTAAAAACAGCATTAAAACGTTTATTAGACTGAACGTCAATAGGACTGGTTACCTCAATATCCAAAGTAATTAACACTTCTTTTAATAAAGAACGCATATACTCTATTTTAAATAAATAAGTAGATTTGTCAGTGTCTGAAGAAGGATCTTCTGTTTCAGATAGATCCTCATCAGAAGAAGATTAATAATTATGTTGTTGGTCATTTGAAATTTCATCAGCTAAATGAGAAGTTTTAAAAGACCTTTTACGTTTATTAGAAGGTGGAAATGCAGACAAAGCCTTCATAATAGAATCAGAAACAAATTCTTTAAAATTTACAGGTATATCATGCACATTAGAAGTTGAAGGAACTGCAACTGGCAATGTACTATTACTGATGGAAACACTATCTGCAAAAGTTTTTCATGACAACTATTACAAATGACATTCGGTGGAATAATTTCTACAACTTTACAACAAATGCACTTAGCTTTGGTAGAACCGATGTCAGGCAGCAATGTTCCAGCAGAAACTTCTGAGGCAGGATCAGACATCTTGCACAATGTAAGAGAAAAAAAACAACATATAAAGCAAAATTATCTATTTCCTTATATGACAGTTTCAGGAATGGGAAAAAATGCAATAGCATAGGCCTCTGAAAGCAAAAAGCAAGAGGCAAACAAACAAGGGGTATTGAAATAATGAAAAAAATTTGGCGCCAAGTATGACGCACAACGTAACGTAAAGTCTTTTGTGGCGCCAAAAATGACCGGAAATGACACACTTGCGTCACTAATGACGCTGCCGTGTGAAAGGTCTCGGCGTCGGAAATGACGAAGTTGCGTCATAAACGTACTTTTTCGCGGCAAAAAAAAATGTTCGCGCCAAGAATGACGCAATAAAGTTTAGCATTGACGCACCCGCGGGCCTAATACCCACAATTACAAGAAGTAGTCAATTGAAAAAAGACTAAACCCCAGGTAAGAAATGCATTTCTTAAAAATGTTTACATTCCCAAATATGAAACTGACAG
This sequence comes from Bombina bombina, assembly GCF_027579735.1. Taxonomy (NCBI): domain Eukaryota; kingdom Metazoa; phylum Chordata; class Amphibia; order Anura; family Bombinatoridae; genus Bombina; species Bombina bombina. The sequence continues at coordinate 429,272,964 of NC_069501.1, read as the reverse complement.
TCTGCAGAAGGAAATACATGAACCTGACTCATGGCAAATATAAGTACAATACATATATTTAGAACTTTATATAAATGCATAAAGTGCCAAACCATAGCTGAGAGTGTCTTAAGTAATGAAAACATACTTACCAAAAGACACCCATCGACATATAGCAGATAGCCAAACCAGTACTAAAACAGTTATTAGTAGAGGTAATGGTAAATTGAGAGTATATCGTCGATCTGAAAAGGGAGGTAGGAGATGAATCTCTACGACCGATAACAGAGAACCTATGAAATAGACCCCCTCATATTCAAATAAGTGATACTCCCTTCACGTCCCTCTGACATTCGCTGTACTCTGAGAGGAATCGGGCTTCAACAATGCTGAGAAGCGCATATCAACGTAGAAATCTTAGCACAAACTTACTTCACCACCTCCATAGGAGGCAAAGTTTGTAAAAACTGAATTGTGGGTGTGGTGAGGGGTGTATTTATAGGCATTTTGAGGTTTGGGAAACTTTACCCATCCTGGTAGGATTGTATATCCCATATGTCACTAGCTCATGGACTCTTGCCAATTACATGAAAGAAATGGAGTCTTTCCTGAGAAAGCTCTTCCTTCTGACAGGTCTTTTGCTTAAATCAGCAGTATCTTTAACCTGTGTGGCTGAGGCAGGGGCCTTTCGTTTGATTCTCTATCCAAAATGGTTTATGACAAATCCTTGGCTGAGGATCTTCATTAAAGCCCTTAAAATGGTTACACCTTTATATGTGACGTAGTAATGGACATTATTAAGATTGATGTCTAGAACATGTCTATCATAGTCATGAGAAATTGTTTAAAAAATAGGCTGATGTCTCTTTCTTTCTAAGGGAAGATTCTATTAGATTCTGATTTGTATTCAATTATTAAAACTAAAAACACAAAAGAGAGGAGCTCAACTGGGAACAGATAGTGCTTAATAGCCCACCCTATGGGATGGTTCCTACTCAGCCACTTCTGTCCAATCTGTGCTTTTCACAGAAGAGAACTTTCCTGTAGCGTATCAGTCTTACCCTATCCAACAGGAGAGCCTAGCACCCGAAATAACAGGCAATTCTCATCTGAACAAATAATTTGTAGGCTAACAGAGACGTACGTTTTGACCTATATGGATCTCATCAGTGGGGGTGCAGCTATATCCCTCTAGGCACAGTAAGCAAGGGGTCCATGTCTGGTTGCCCCCATTACCCTTAGGAAGACTAAAAACACTAAAATGGGGAGCTCAACTGTTACTGGAGGAAAAGGAGCATTTCTCCCTCAGGTCAAGAAATTTTAAGGGAAAGAACAGACAAAATAATGGGTTTAGTCTCTCTTTCTCTCTCTTTCTCTCTTTCTTTCTCTCTCCATACATATTAACATACATATTTACAAATATACACACACAAATTTTAACACACACTTACACACATAAAAACATACATACACACACATTTATTAAAAAACTAAATCTGGCTCCTAAGTATATTGGTTGGCTCCTAGACTCCTAGAATAAATGTGTTAAGCCCTGACTTACCTTTTCTGCAATGTGCTGTTACCTTGTACCACACTGGATTTCAGGAAGGGGGAGGAAATTGAAGAGAGAGGAACGTAGTAAATATTTACACGGAACAGTGACACCTGCAGGTAGAAATTAAAAGTGCATGCAAACATTTTTTTTTTTACCTGCCACGGCCGGTCTTCCTGCAGACATAGCACAGTTTCTGAGATGAGATCGCACAGTGTTCTGCCTTGGGGAAGTCCAGCACCAAAATCTGCATTAAGGTGCGGCCCGCAGACCAGAGTCTGTTCTAGAAGGGGTCAGACTGAGTCTTTTTAAGTTGGCCTCATTACACTCCGTCCAGGACCCATGGGTTCAAAACATCATATCCCAGGGGTACAGAAAAGGCTTTTGCTCCAGGCTTCCTCAAGGACGATTTCATCTTTCTCATTTTACCAAAAATCTTGCAAAGGCGGCTGCCTTTATGCAAAGTGTTCAGGATTTACAGGATATTGGAGTAATTATCCTAGTACCTGTGTCTCAACTATTGTCCCATTTTAGATGTTCAATACGCTAAACAAGTTTGTCAGGTTCCCACTTTCAAGATGGAAACCATTCATACAATTCTACCCTTAATCCAACAGGGTCAATTCATGTTGACTATAGACCTAAAGGATGCTTACCTGCACATCCCTATCCACATTGATCACCATCAATTCCTAATGTTTGCATTCCTAGACAAACAATACCAATTTGTTTCCCTTCCATTTGGTCGGGCTACTGCTCCTTGCATCTTCACAAAGGTATTAGGAGCATTGTTGGTGGTGATCAGAGCTCAGGGGTTTTCAATTGCCCCTAATCTGGACAATATCCTAGTGCAGGCTCTTTCCCTGCCTCTAGCTATTGATCATACTCGGAGGCTACTATCTTTTCTCCAAGATGACTGTTGGAGAATCAATGTTTCAAAGAGTTCTTTAACTCCTGCTACAAGGGTGTCTTTTCTAGGAGTCATCATAGATTTAGTCCTAATGGGTCTGTTCATGACATAATCAAGGAGAATCAAAGGTGTGTCTTTACCTACATGGTGTTTCATTTCCATCAGTAGCTCAATGCATGGAAGTAATGGGCCTTATGGTTGTGTCTTCGGAACGTGGTTCCTTTTGCCCGCCTCCACTTGCAACCACTGCAACTATCTATGTTCAATCAGTGGTCAAAGGATTATCTGCAATTAGAACAGTAGATTACTCTGAGTTTATCTGTCAGACAATCTCTCTCTTGGTGGATACAAGGCCCTTCTTTGACCCTTGGAACGTCCTTCCTTCACCCATCATGGGCTTTTGTGACGACAGACGCCAGTCTTTCAGGGTTGGGTGTGGTCTCGAATTATCGAAGAGCCCAAAGCGTTTGTGGGTGACAGTTTTAATTAGCACCTCTATAGACCCTGCGTTTGTCTTTCCTACCTATCTCTTTCCTATTCTCTTCTTGGCTATGCGTTAAAGTGAGGTGAGGTGGGTGGGAGTTTAAGCTTTTGTGTGGGTACTTGGCTTCCTCCTAGTGGAGAGATTTATATCCCACATGTTATGGAGCCCTATGGACCCTCATTATTCCGAAAGAAAATGATCAGGTAAGCATACATTTTATTTTTTATATAATATTGTCTTGTATATTTTATTATATCCCAACAGAGCTCCTGGCTACATAATCCAGACCAAGTGAATAATAATCACAATCTGGCACTTTTACAAACGAGAAACAACAAGAAAGACATTTCTAGGATAGAAAAAGGTAAGTAAAATACAATGAAACTTGCTAAATTATTTTTCAATAAACAGGGTTAGATTTGTGTTAGTCATCTGCTCTTAGTGCCTATCATCCATCCAGGTTGTTTATTAAAGGGATATGAAACCCACATTTTTTTTCTATCATGATTCAGATAGAGCATGCAATTTTAAAAAACTTTCTAACTTCTGTTACCATTTTTCTCCGTTCTCTTAGTATCTTTTGTTGAAAAGTATGGACCTAGGCTTAGGAGCCGGCCTGCTCCTAGAGCAATATATGGCAGCAGTTATGCAAGAATGTTATCCATTTGCAAGAGCACTAGATGCACTGTTTCCTGCCATATAGTGCTCCAGATGCCTACCTGGGGGATTTGTCCAGCCAGTCAGCAATTGATCACTGGGATTAATTTTGTACAAACAAGCATTTATTGAAAATGTGGAATGTTAGAGTTTGATGTCATCAATGTAATTCTGTGTTTGAAAGTCAAATAGTAAAGTAATAAAATCTGAGATCCTCCAAAAATACCAGTGAATTTTATTTAAATATGCTGCTTCTATGGTGGTGACAGAGCATAAAAAAGATAACTTTGTAGTTAGTGTCTTTTATACGCTCATTATATATCATTTACTTATATAAAAAAAAAATCTGTGTATGAGTAATTGCTTAAAGGGATAGGAAAGTAAAAATTAAACTTGCATGATTCAGATATAGGGGCCGATTTTTATCACGGTCCAAATGGGGCCGTATACCCCTGTTTGCCGGAAACAGGAGTTAAGAAGCAGCGGTCTTAAAACGGCTGCTCCTTAACTCGTCCGCTGCCTCTGAGGTTGCCGACATCAATCAGCCAGATCTCATAAGATGGGGTTGATTGACCGCGAATCTGCAGGAGGCGGCATTGCACAAGCAGTTCACCAGAACTGCTTGTGCAATGTTAAATGCTGACAGCGTATGCTGTCGGCATTTAGCGATGTCGGGCGGACATGATCATGTCTGTCCGACAGTTAGTAAATCGGCCCCATAGCATGTTATTTTAAGACACTTTTAAACTCACTTCTATTTTCAAATGTAATTTGTTCGCTTGATCCAAACTTTATTTATTTTTTTACATATCCTACACTAGTGGGAGCTAGCTGTTGATTGGCGCCTGCACACATTTATCTCTTGTGATTAGTTGACTAGATGTGTTCAGCTAGTTCTCAGTACTGCATTGCTGCTCTTTTAGCAAAGGATATCAAGGGAATAAAGCAGATTTGATAGTTAATAAAGTACATTGGAAAGCTGTTTAAAATTGTATGTTATATATGAACCCTTTTAATGGGGTCCCAGGAAGAATGCTTTCAAGTGATGGTAAATGATGTATGTATACAAATTAAAATCTGATTGCTTATCTTTCAACAATGAAAATGGATATAGGTATTCTAATAATTGTGTATGGAAATGATAAAACGCATGTTATTTCCTACGCAAGCAAAAAAAAAATAATATCCCTTGTGCGTCACTTGTAATCTAGCCCTTAAACTTTTGTTTTAGTCTGGGTGGAAAGTGCTTGCACATGAATGTCTTACGTACAGACACATCTCATACTGTATCCCTGTTTGTATGTATTCAATCTAATATATAGCTTCCTTTCTAATTGGTTCTGTAACAAATTGCTCAAGTAATTCCTCTGGCAAGTATTTAAGATTATACCTGCTTCTAGCGGATCTAGCACAGGGAACTTTTCAGTCTATATCTGGCAAATTAAAGTCATGGTCATTTGGTTATTTTTCCTATTAACAGATTGTCCAATCTTTCATCCTGGAATGGAGGCCTATATACAACCCCTATTCTAAACACATTTTTACCCCCAGATTCCACAGTCACCCATACATCCAAAACAACTCCCCCACATCTCTTTACTACTCAGTTCTTTTTAAATAACTTGTATCCAGGTATGCCCCAGTCATGAGAATCATTGTACCATGATTCTTTTAGATCTACCAGAATTTCTAGAACTGTAACTTGGACTAACAGTTTTGACATGCTGTGGGAGAGGTGGATATATTAATGCTACCCCCTTTACTAGTTTAAATCACTTAAAAGAAGTTAATCTCCTCTTCCAGATACTCTGTTCCTTTACCTTCCAAATGCAAGCCATCTCTCTTAAATAACCTAGTATCTTGCCAAACCGAGCTATAATGACCAATAAAACCAAATCCTCTTCCCTGCACCACTTTTTTTTAACCAAGAATTACATTTTATTATCTGCTCCATCTCTCCTGCTTCCTGGCCATACACAGGTACAATAGCAGAAAAAAGTTGATGCCACATGCTCTAATGATTGCCTAGGTTACAAAACTTTCTGAACAGCAGCAAAATCATTACTAGCCAGATTACTTGTTCCTAAATGAACAATCACATCCAACTCACTCTTCTTTTTGCTGCCTTAACTATTCTCAAAAAACAATTCTTATCACTGTGAGCAGAGTTTGTCAAACCCAGGAGCCAGGGAGCCACAGGCTCCTAGAATTTTACCACTGGCTCCTACCTTTTGGGTGATTCTCCAAATATCTTTATAAAAATACCACTGCCTGGCTCCTCAAAGTGTGTCTGCAGGCCCGGACTGAACGTCGGGCATACTGGGCAAAAGCACGGTAGGCCGCACGGTATTGAAGCCCCGCCCACCGCAACTGCATTACTTTTATTATTTGTTGAATTTTATTTTATGCAACGTACTTGAAAAACATTAGTATTATGGAGGGGTTATGGCCCATATAATACCAGCTGGCGGCCGTGGCCACACACTGAATACTGCGACTGACAATGAGCTCAGCTCTCACTCTGATTAGTGATTGGAGGATGGCCCATATAATACAGTAGTGTGGCTGGCTAGACGCCAGGGCCGTTTTTAGGTTTGCCAGGGGCAGTTGTGTAGGACTGAGCATGCCGTGTTGTCACTAATCAGAGTGAGATATTATATGGGCCATAACTTAAAGCCTCCAATTGCTAATCAGAGTGAGAGCTGAGCTCACTGTCAGTCGCTGTATTCAGTTGTGTAGGACTGAGAAAGTATGCTCCTATCCTCTTGTCACAGTCTGCCGGACCAGTGCAGTAGAATCAAAGCAAGAAAATAGTTTGTTACGGTCTGATGTTGCTATGAGGCATGGGATGGGACCCAGGTGATGTCACAACCGGGAGGGGCAAAAGCTGACTTGAATGGTGTAGTGAGAGACACTAAAGGAAGGCGCAAGTAAGTTGAGATATCATAACACTCCTTGCATGTCTTGATGAATAATATTGCCCACCTATCACATGCACACACTGACTGCAATGACCGTGTTATTATTACTACCAGTCTTTTCCCCAAAGTTTACTGCACTGTTTTCAATGAAGTGGCTTATTTTGACCAGGCCAGCCCTGTGCTATCGGTGACTGCCTCATGGACCCCCATCCTCTGTTCTTACCTGGCGCAGGACTGGAGCAGTGACCCATATATTAGCTAGTTGTTACTAGCAATACCTGCCATGGTGAGCACTGACTTGCAGCATTGTTATTGGGAATAGGAATACGGTACCTATTATTATTATTATTATTATTATTATTATTATTAATATATATATATATATATATATATATATATATATATATATACACACACACACATGTTATTTAGGTATATTTTGAGGTTCATGGTCTATTTGAGCTGGCATGAATTATCCCTCTATGCAGCCATGCTATTTACCAATCTCCCTCACATAACAGTAGTCATCCCTCTGCCAAAAAAGGAGCAGAATAGCCCTGCCTTCCCATTAGCCTAGGGTTGCTTTGTGCTTGGTTGTTTATATATGGAATTTTATTTTTCTTTCTGGATTTAATTGTGTGTGTGTGTAACTATGAATGTATACACACACATATAAAATATATATATACACACATATACAATATAAATTGACTGAAGGACATTTCAATCTTTAAATGTTTTCATCAATTAAACAAGTAAATTTTACTTAACTGCCTGTTTGGGAGTCATTTAAAGTTCGATTTCTGCATCAATAGAAATTTGTATGCAGTTATGTAATATTTTGAATGGTCTAATGTGGGGTTAGCAGTTGCACAAGGTTGCCTTGCCTGGAGAATAAGTATAAGTTCCTTCAAAGCTGTTTGATGGTTATAAGGTTGAATCTTTTTATACCATAATACTGAAGTCAGCAGCTCAAGTGCTATATGATTGTGGCCCTGGAAAACTTCACTGCTATCTTCATTCTCTTATATTAAGCTTAGCTCACACTTGCACACATAGTTGATTTAAACTCTTTTGAATGGGTTCAATATGTAAAAATACAGTGTGGATTTTTAAGGATTCAGGGCATCATGTGCAACTTTTAAAGTGGTACCAGCTGTTCATCACTGCCCATAAAGGAACAGTTTACCCTAAAATGTTCTCCGCTGTGTTCCCAATGATCAATTTTACCTGCTGGATTGTATTAAATAGTTTACAAATAGCTAATTTACCTTAAAATCTGCATTTGAGATAGCTGATTTGGCCTGTGGTATCCCTATCTATACTGAAATGTAAATATAGGCTATAGAAAAAGCTGTCCAAACATAGCCAACAAAAGAAATTACTCTCCCAGTTGGAGGTAGGAGAGAGAAGCAATAAAATGTTAATTTTCAATTGTTCATTCTAAATATTGGGCTTTGGTATACAGACAAAGAAGATATAAATAAGCATCTGTGTGTACAGAAAGTGATCAAAAAAGGAAATCTGATTTCCCTGCTAGCTCAACTCATTTTAATGGGTTTTGGTTTCAAAGAACAAAACAAGCTATTTCATGTACAAAAAACAGTAGATTTTATACACTGCAGCTGGTATAACATGTCATTGGAATATATTAAGGGTGGGAAATTACCGTACACTATCCTTTTAACATATGGTTAAATAAGAAATGGTGAGCGTAGGCGTGGGGGATTGGGCCTCTTTGCCCTAAAATGCCCGGGCCTCTTTTTGGTCCCAGTCCGGCCTTGTGTGTCTGGCTCAGAAATATTCATAGTGGCTCCTAAATTTTGAAAAGATTTGTCGACTAATGCCTATGAGAAGTAGCTCCTGGAAGACATCTAACCTCCTTTGCTTCTTCTTTACTGTATCCTACGTAAACCTCTCAAAATGGAGTCACCCAGTAATAGTCTTGTCCTCAAAAACACATCTGCAGTTCTAACCTGTAATAGAGGATTCACCTATGTTAAACTTCCTGCTGCCTCCTGATCTGATATTGTAGTGTTGAATGTAATTGCACACAGTCATGGTAACGGGACAGTAAACACTTTGAAATTTTAATATAAAATGTTAAGTTCTGCATAGTGAAACAACTTTGCAATATATTTCTCCAACATAGGTGTGTCCGGTCCACGGCGTCATCCTTACTTGTGGGATATTCTCCTCCCCAACAGGAAATGGCAAAGAGCCCAGCAAAGCTGGCCATATAGTCCCTCCCAGGCTCTGCCTACCCCAGTCATTCTCTTTGCCGTTGCACAGGCAACATCTCCACGGAGATGGCTAAGAGTTTTTTTGGTGTTTAAATGTAGTTTTATTCTTCAATCAAGAGTTTGTTATTTTAAAATAGTGCTGGTATGTACTATTTACTCTGAAACAGAAAAGAGATGAAGATTTCTGTTTGTAAGAGGAAAATGATTTTAGCAACCGTTACTAAAATCGATGGCTGTTTCCACACAGGACTGTTGAGATGAATTAACTTCAGTTGGGGGAAACAGTGAGCAGACTTTTGATGCTTGAGGTATGACACATTTCTAACAAGACTTGGTAATGCTGGAAGCTGTCATTTTCCCTATGGGAACCGGTAAGCCATTTTCTTAGTTTAGTATAAGAATAAAGGGCTTCATTAGGGCTTAAAAAACTGGTAGACATTTTTCTGGGCTAAAACGATTACTTTACTAAGCATATTTGGCAGATTATAACTATTAATAGTTATTATAATCTTGGGGATTGTTTTAAAAAAACGGCAGGCACTGTATTGGACACCTTTTTCACTGGGGGCCTTTTCTAGTCATAGCCTCATTTTCGCGCCACTAATGCGCAGTTGTTTTTGGAAAGCAAGGCATGCAGATGCATGTGTGAGGAGCTAAGAACCACTGAAAAAGCTTATAGAAGGCATCATTTGGTATCGTATTCCCCTCTGGGCTTGGTTGGGTCTCAGCAAAGCAGATACCTGGGACTGTATAGGGGTTAAATGTAAAAACGGGTTAAAGCTTTCAAATTTGGTGTGCAATACTTTTAAGGCTTTAAGATACTGTGGTGAAATTTTGGTGAATTTTGAACAATTCCTTCATACTTTTTCACATATTCAGTAATAAAGTGTGTTCAGTTTAAAATTTAAAGTGACAGTAACGGTTTTATTGTAAAACGTTTTTTGTGCTTTGTTGACAAGTTTAAGCCTGTTTAACATGTCTGAACCATCAGATAACGATGTTCTATATGTATGAAAGCCAAGGTTTCTCCCCATTTAAATATATGTGATAATTGTGTCATAGTGTCCAAACAAAGTAGGGACAATAATGCCATAGATAATGATATTGCCCATGATGATTCCTCAAATGAGGGGAGTAAGCATGGTACTGCATCATCCCCTTCTGTGTCTACACCAGTTTTGCCCACACAAGAGGCCCCTAGTACATCTAGTGCGCCAATACTTATTACCATGCAACAATTAACGGCTGTAATGGATAATTCTATTGCAAACATTTTATCCAAAATGCCTACTTATCAGAGAAAGCGCGATTGCTCTGTTTTAAACACTGAAGAGCAAGAGGACGCTGATGATAACTGTTCTGACATGCCCTCACACCAATCTGAAGGGGCCAGGAGGGAGGTTTTGTCTGAGGGAGAAATTTCAGATTCAGGGGAAATTTCTCAACAAGCTGAACCTGATGTTGTAACATTTAAATTTAAATTAGAACATCTCCACGCACTACTTAAGGAGGTATTATCTACTCTGGATGATTGTGACAATTTGGTCATTCCAAAGAAATTATGTAAGATGGACAAGTTCCTAGAGGTTCCGGTGTCCCCTGATGCTTTTCCTATACCCAAGCGGGTGGCGGACATAGTAAATAAGGAGTGGGAAAGGCCCGGCATACCTTTTGTTCCTCCCCCTATATTTAAGAAATTATTTCCTATAGTCGACCCCAGAAAGGACTTATGGCAGACAGTCCCCAAGGTCGAGGGGGCGGTTTCTACTCTAAACAAACGCACTACTATTCCTATAGAAGATAGTTGTGCTTTTAAGATCCTATGGATAAAAAGTTAGAGGGTTTGCTTAAAAAGATGTTTGTTCAGCAAGGTTACCTTCTACAACCAATTTCATGCATTGTTCCTGTCACTACAGCTGCGTGTTTCTGGTTCGAAGAACTAGAAAAGTCGCTCAATAAAGAATCTTCGTATGAGGAGGTTATGGACAGAGTTCAAGCACTTAAATTGGCTAACTCTTTTATTTTAGATGCCGCTTTGCAATTAGCTAGATTAGCGGCAAATAATTCAGGGTTTGCTATAGTGGCGCGCAGAGCGCTTTGGCTAAAGTCTTGGTCAGCGGATGCCTCCAAGACCAAATTGCTCAACATCCCTTTCAAGGGTAAAACACTGTTTGGCCCTGACTTGAAAGAGATTATTTCAGACATCACTGGGGGAAAGGGCCACGCCCTTCCTCAGGATAGGTCTTTTAAGGCTAAAAATAAGCCAAATTTTCGTCCCTTTCGCAGAAACGGACCAGCCTCAAATTCTACACCCTCTAAGTAAGAGGGTAATACTTCTCAAACCAAGACAGCCTGGAGACCGATGCAAGGCTGGAACAAGGGTAAGCAGGCCAAGAAACCTGCCACTGCTACCAAAACAGCATGAAGTGTTGGCCCCCGATCCGGGACCGGATCTGGTGGGGGGCAGACTTTCTCTCTTTGCTCAGGCTTGGGCAAGAGATACTCAGGATCCTTGGGCGCTAGAAATAGTTTCTCAAGGTTATCTCCTGGAATTCAGGGAACTACCCCCAAGGGGAAGGTTCCACAGGTCTCAATTATCTTCGAACCAAATAAAAAGACAGGCATTCTTACATTGTGTAGAAGACCTGTCAAGAATGGGAGTGATTCATCCTGTTCCATTAGGAGAACAAGGGATGGGGTTTTACTCCAACCTGTTCATAGTTCCCAAAAAAAGAGGGAACATTCAGACCAATTTTAGATCTCAAGATTCTAAACAAGTTTCTAAGGGTTTCATCGTTCAAAATGGAAACCATTCGAACGATCCTTCCTACCATCCAGGAAGGTCAATTCATGACCACGGTGGATTTAAAGGATGCGTACCTACATATTCCTATCCACAAGGAACATCTTCGGTTCCTAAGGTTCGCCTTTCTGGACAAGCATTACCAGTTTGTGGCACTTCCATTCGGATTAGCCACTGCTCCAAGGATTTTCACAAAGGTACTAGGGTCCCTTCTAGCGGTGCTAAGACCAAGGGGCATTGCAGTAGTACCTTACTTGGACGACATCCTGATTCAAGTGTCGGCTCTGTCAAAAGCAAGGGCTCATACGGACATTGTCCTAGCCTTTCTCAGATCTCACAGGTGGAAAGTGAACATAGAAAAAAGTTCTCTGTCCCCGTCAACAAGAGTTCCCTTCTTGGGAACAATAATAGTTTCCTTAGAAATGAAGATTTTTCTGACAGAGGCCAGAAAATCAAACTTCTAAGCTCTTGTCAGGTACTTCATTCTGTTCTTCTTCCTTCCATAGCGCAGTGCATGGAAGTAATAGGTTTGATGGTTGCGGCAATGGACATAGTTCCTTTTGCACGAATTCATCTAAGACCATTACAACTGTGCATGCTCAGACAGTGGAATGGGGATTATACAGACTTGTCTCCGACGATCCAAGTAGATCAAAGGACCAGAGATTCACTCCGTTGGTGGCTGACCCTGGACAACCTGTCACAGGGAATGAGCTTCCGCAGACCAGAGTGGGTCATTGTCACGACCGACGCCAGTCTGGTGGGCTGGGGCGCGGTCTGGGAACCCCTGAAAGCTCAGGGTCTATGGTCTCGGGAAGACTCTCTTCTCCCGATAAACATTCTGGAACTGAGAGCGATATTCAATGCTCTCAAGGCTTGGCCTCGACTAGCAAAGGCCAAATTCATAAGGTGTCAATCAGACAACATGACGACTGTTGCATATATCAACCATCAGGGGGGAACAAGGAGTTCCCTGGTGATGGAGGAGCATCCGGGGGAGTGGGAACTCTATCCGGAAATCTTTGCCCAAATAACTCAATTATGGGGCATTCCAGACATGGATCTGATGGCCTCTCGTCAGAACTTCAAGGTCCCTTGTTACGGGTCCAAATCCAGGGATCCCAAGGCGACTCTAGTGGATACAATAGTAGCACCTTGGATCTTCAACCTAGCTTATGTATTCCCACCGTTTCCTCTCATTCCCAGGCTGGTAGCCAGGATCAATCAGGAGAGGGCTTCGGTGATCTTGATAGTTCCTGCGTGGCCACGCAGGACTTGGTATGCAGACCTGGTGAATATGTCATCGGCTCCACCATGGAAGCTACCTTTGAGACAGGACCTTCTTGTTCAGGGTCCATTCGAACATCCGAATCTGGTTTCCCTCCAACTGACTGCTTGGAGATTGAACGCTTGATTCTATCAAAGCGTGGGTTTTCAGATTCTGTAATAGATACTCTTATTCAGGCTAGAAAGCCTGTAACTAGAGAAATTTACCATAAAATATGGAAAAAATATATCTGTTGGTGTGAATCTAAAGGATTCCCATGGAACAAGATAAAAATTCCTAAGATTCTTTCCTTTCTACAAGAAGGTTTGGAGAAAGGATTATCTGCAAGTTCTCTGAAGGGACAGATCTCTGCTTTATCTGTTTTACTTCACAAAAGGCTGGCAGCTGTGCCAGACGTTTAAGCGTTTGTTCAGGCTCTGGTTAGAATCAAGCCTGTTTACAGACCTTTGACTCCTCCCTGGAGTCTTAATCTAGTTCTTTCAGTTCTTCAAGGGGTTCCGTTTGAACCCTTACATTCCGTAGATATTAAGTTATTATCGTGGAAAGTTTTGTTTTTTGGTTGCAATTTCTTCTGCTAGAAGAGTTTCTGAGTTATCTGCTCTGCAGTGTTCTCCGCCCTATCTGGTCCATGCAGATAAGGTGGTTTTGCGTACTGAGCCTGGTTTTCTTCCGAAGGTTGTTTCCAACAAAAATATTAACCAGGAGATAGTTGTACCTTCTTTGTGTCCGAATCTAGTTTCAGAGAAGGAACGTTTGTTACACAATTTGGACGTAGTCCGTGCTCTAAAATTCTATTTAGAGGTTACTGAAGGTTTCAGACAAACATCTTCTTCGTTTGTTGTTTATTCTGGTAAAAGGAGAGGTAAAAAAAAAACAACTTCTACCTCTCTTTCCTTTTGGCTTAAAAGCATTATCAGATTGGCTTTTGAGACTGCCGGACGGCAGCCTCCTGAAAGTATCACAGCTCACTCCACTAGGGCTGTGGCTCCTGTTGACCAGATATGTAAGGCAGCGACTTGGTCTTCACTGCACTCTTTTGCCAAGTTTTACAAATTTTATACTTTTGCTTCTTCGGAGGCTATTTTTGGGAGAAAGGTTTTGCAAGCCGTGGTGCCTTCCGTTTAGGTGACCTGATTTGCTCCCTCCCTTCATCCGTGTCCTAAAGCTTTGGTATTGGTTCCCACAAGTAAGGATGACGCCGTGGACCGGACACACCTATGTTGGAGAAAACAGAATTTATGCTTACCTGATAAATTACTTTCTCCAACGGTGTGTCCGGTCCACGGCCCGCCCTGGTTTTTTAATCAGGTCTGATGAATTATTTTCTCTAACTACAGTCACCACGTTACCATATGGTTTCTCCTATATATATTTCCTCCTGTCCGTCGGTCGAATGACTGGGGTAGGCGGAGCCTGGGAGGGACTATATGGCCAGCTTTGCTGGGCTCTTTGCCATTTCCTGTTGGGGAGGAGAATATCCCACAAGTAAGGATGACGCCGTGGACCGGACACACCGTTGGAGAAAGTAATTTATCAGGTAAGCATAAATTCTGTTTTTCATTATTTAGTTTGTCCCCTATCTTGTAATTCAGCTTTAAAAATTGAAGATTTTCTAATCCTTGAAATACACCTTGCTGACTTTCAAGGCTAGCTTGTCTACCTATATGCCCCTAATTTCTCTTGTTAAGTGTATCCAGTCCACGGATCATCCATTACTTATGGGATATTAACTCCTCCCCAACAGGAAGTGCAAGAGGATTCACCCAGCAGAGCTGCTATATAGCTCCTCCCCTAACTGCCATTACCAGTCATTCTCTTGCACCCAACGAATAGATAGGATGTGTGAGAGGACTGTGGTGATTATACTTAGTTTCATACCTTCAATCAAAAGTTTGTTATTTTATAATAGCACCGGAGTGTGTTATTCCTTCTCTGGTAGAATTTGAAGAAGAATCTACCTGAGTTTTTCTATGATTTTAGCCGGAGTAGTTAAGATCATATTGCTGTTTCTCGGCCATCTGAGGAGAGGTAAACTTCAGATCAGGGGACAGCGGGCAGATTAATCTGCAAAGAGGTATGTAGCAGCTTATTATTTTCTGACAATGGAATTGATGAGAAAATTCTGCCATACCGATATAATGTAAACTCAGCCTTAAATGCAGTAGCAGCAACTGGTATCAGGCTGTCATGTATGTATATTTTACACTTCAGTATTCTGGGGAATGGCACTTCACTGGAATTATACTGTATGCATAAAACTTTAGCCTAATTTGCAGGGACTAGCAACAGGCTTTTTAATAACACTCAATTTATTAATGTTAAACGTTTTTTGCTGGCATGTAAAATCGTTTAATTTTCTGAGGTACTGGGTGAAAAAATGTTTTGGGCACTATTTTTTTCCACTTGGCAGTCGTTTTATTTAATTTATGACAGTTTACTGATCTCTCTCACTGTTATGTGTGAGGGGGAGGGGCCTTTTTTGGCGCTTTTGCTACGCATCAAAAAATTCAGTCAGAAGTTTATTGTCTTCCCTGCATGATCCGGTTCATCTCTACAGAACTCAGGGGTCTTCAAAACTTGTTTTGAGGGAGGTAATCACTCACAGCAGAGCTGTGAGATTTTTTTCTGCTATCAGGGTTAGTTATCCTTTGCTAATGGGAGCAATCCTTTGCTAAAATTGTGTTTTTTTACAAAGATTTGATGCTATAACTTTTTCTGTGCTTCTTATAGGCACAGTACGTTTTCATATTATAGTAAATTACTTGAAAAGTATTTCCAAGTTGCTAGTTTATTTGCTAGTGTGTTAAACATGTCTGATTCAGAGGAAGATATCTGTGCTATATGTGCTAAAGCCAAAGTGGAGCCCAATAGAAATTTATGTACTAACTGTATTGATGCTACTTTAAATAAAAGTCAATCTGTACAAATTGAACATATTTCACCAAACAACGAGGGGAGAGTTATGCCGACTAACTCGCCTCACGTGTCAGTACCTGCATCTCCCGCTCGGGAGGTGCGTGATATTGTAGCGCCGAGTACATCTGGGCGGCCATTACAAATCACATTACAGGATATGGCTACTGTTATGACTGAAGTTTTGGCTAAATTACCAGAACTAAGAGGTAAGCGTGATCACTCTGGGGTGAGAACAGAGTGCGCTGATAATATTAGGGCCATGTCAGACACTGCGTCACAATTTGCAGAACATGAGGACGGAGAGCTTCATTCTGCGGGTGACGGTTCTGATCCAAACAAACTGGATTCAGATATTTCAAATTTTAAATTTAAGCTGGAAAACCTCTGTGTATTACTAGGGGAGGTGTTAGCGGCTCTGAATGATTGTAACACAGTTGCAATACCAGAGAAAATGTGTAGGTTGGATAAATATTTTGCGGTACCGGCGAGTACTGACGTTTTTCCTATACCTAAGAGACTTACAGAAATTGTTACTAAGGAGTGGGATAGACCCGGTGTGCCGTTCTCACCCCCTCCGATATTTAGAAAGATGTTTCCAATAGACGCCACCACACGGGACTTATGGCAAACGGTCCCTAAGGTGGAGGGAGCAGTTTCTACTTTAGCTAAGCGTACCACTATCCCGGTGGAGGATAGCTGTGCCTTTTCAGATCCAATGGATAAAAAGTTAGAGGGTTACCTTAAGAAAATGTTTGTTCAACAAGGTTTTATATTGCAACCTCTTGCATGCATTGCGCCTGTCACGGCTGCAGCAGCATTTTGGTTTGAGTCTCTGGAAGAGACACTTGAATCAGCTCCATTAGATGAGATTACACACAAGCTTAAAGCCCTTAAGTTAGCTAACTCATTTATTTCAGATGCCGTAGTACATTTAACTAAACTTACGGCTAAGAATTCCGGATTCGCCATTCAGGCACGCAGAGCACTGTGGCTAAAATCCTGGTCAGCTGACGTTACTTCTAAATCTAAATTGCTTAATATACCTTTCAAAGGGCAGACCTTATTGGGGCCCGGTATGAAAGAAATTATCGCTGACATTACAGGAGGTAAAGGCCATGCCCTGCCTCAAGACAGAGCCAAACCTAAGGCTAGACAGTCTAATTTCTCCAACATAGGTGTGTCCGGTCCACGGCGTCATCCTTACTTGTGGGATATTCTCTTCCCCAACAGGAAATGGCAAAGAGCCCAGCAAAGCTGGTCACATGATCCCTCCTAGGCTCCACCTACCCCAGTCATTCTCTTTGCCGTTGCACAGGCAACATCTCCACGGAGATGGCTAAGAGTTTTTTGGTGTTTAAATGTAGTTTTTATTCTTCAATCAAGTGTTTGTTATTTTAAAATAGTGCTGGTATGTACTATTTACTCTGAAACAGAAAAGAGAAGAAGATTTCTGTTTGTAAGAGGAAGATGATTTTAGCAAACGTTACTAAAATCGATTGCTGTTTCCACACAGGACTGTTGAGATGAAGTAACTTCAGTTGGGGGAAGCAGTTGGCAGACTTTTCTGCCTGAGGTATGACTGGCCACATTTCTAACAAGACTTTGTAATGCTGGAAGGCTGTCATTTTCCCTATGGGGACCGGTAAGCCATTTTCTTAGATTAAGTAAAAGAATAAAGGGCTTTATAAGGGCTTAAAAAACTGGTAGACATTTTTCTGGGCTAAAACGATTACTTTGCTAAGCATATTTGGCAGATTATAACTCTTTATAGTTATTATAATCTTGGGGATTGTTGTTAAAAAACGGCAGGCACTGTATGGACACCTTTTTCAGATGGGGGCCTTCTCTAGTCATAGGCAGAGCCTCATTTTCGCGCCACTAATGCGCAGTTGTTTTTTGAAAGCAAGGCATGCAGATGCATGTGTGAGGAGCTAAGAACCACTGAAAAAGCTTATAGAAGGCGTCATTTGGTATCGTATTCCCCTCTGGGCTTGGTTGGGTCTCAGCAAAGCAGATACCTGGGACTGTATAGGGGTTAAATGTAAAAACGGCTCCGGTTCCGTTATTTTAAGGGTTAAAGCTTTCAAATTTGGTGTGCAATACTTTTAAGGCTTTAAGACACTGTGGTGAAATTTTGGTGAACTTTGAACAATTGCTTCATGCTTTTTCGCATATTCAGTAATAAAGTGTGTTCTGTTTAAAATTTAAAGTGACAGTAACGGTTTTATTTTAAAACGTTTTTTGTGCTTTGTTGACAAGTTTAAGCCTGTTTATCATGTCTGAACCATCAGATAAGCGATGTTCTATATGTATGAAAGCCAATGTGTCTCCCCATTTAAATATATGTGATAATTGTGACATAGTGTCCAAACAAAGTAGGGACAATGATGCCACAGATAATAATAGTGCCCAAGATGATTCTTCAGATGAGGGGAGTAAGCATGGTACTGCATCATCCCCTTCTGTGTCTACTCCAGTTTTGCCCACACAAGAGGCCCCTAGTACATCTAGTGCGCCAATACTTATTACCATGCAACAATTAACGGCTGTTATGGATAATTCTATTGCAAATATTTTATCTAAAATGCCTACTTATCAGAGAAAGCGCGATTGCTCTGTTTTAAACACTGAAGAGCAAGAGGACGCTGATGATAACGTTTCTGACATACCCTCACACCAATCTGAAGGGGCCAGGAGGGAGGTTTTGTCTGAGGGAGAAATTTCAGATTCAGGAAAAATTTCTCAACAAGCTGAACCTGATGTTGTAACATTTAAATTTAAATTAGAACATCTCCGCGCACTGCTTAAGGAGGTATTGTCTACTCTGGATGATTGTGACAATTTGGTCATTCCAGAGAAATTATGTAAGATGGACAAGTTCCTAGAGGTTCCGGTGCCCCCCGATGTTTTTCCTATACCCAAGCGGGTGGCGGACATAGTAAATAAGGAATGGGAAAGGCCCGGCATACCTTTTGTTCCTCCCCATATATTTAAGAAATTATTTCCTATAGTCGACCCCAGAAAGGACTTATGGCAGACAGTCCCTAAGGTCGAGGGGGCGGTCTCTACTCTAAACAAACGCACTACTATTCCCATAGAAGATAGTTGTGCTTTCAAAGATCCTATGGATAAAAAATTAGAGGGTTTGCTTAAAAAGATGTTTGTTCAGCAGGGTTACCTTCTTCAACCAATTTCATGCATTGTTCCTGTCACTACGGCAGCGTGTTTCTGGTTCGAAGAACTAGAAAAGTCGCTCAATAAAGAATCTTCGTATGAGGAGGTTATGGACAGAGTTCAAGCACTTAAATTGGCTAACTCTTTTATTCTAGATGCTGCTTTGCAATTAGCTAGATTAGCGGCGAAAAATTCAGGGTTTGCTATCGTGGCGCGCAGAGCGCTTTGGCTAAAGTCTTGGTCAGCGGATGTGTCTTCCAAGACAAAATTGCTTAACATCCCTTTCAAGGGCAAGACACTGTTTGGTCCTGATTTGAAAGAGATTATTTCAGACATCACCGGGGGAAAGGGCCACGCCCTTCCTCAGGATAGGTCTTTTAAGGCTAGAAATAAGCCTAATTTTCGTCCCTTTCGCAGAAACGGACCAGCCTCTACTTCTACATCCTCTAAGCAAGAGGGTAATACTTCTCAACCCAAACCAGCCTGGAGACCGATGCAAGGCTGGAACAAGGGTAAGCAGGCCAAGAAGCCTGCCACTGCTACCAAAACAGCATGAAGGGATGGCCCCCGATCCGGGATCGGATCTGGTGGGGGGCAGACTTTCTCTCTTTGCTCAGGCCTGGGCAAGAGATGTTCAGGATCCTTGGGCACTAGAAATAGTTTCTCAAGGTTATCTCCTGGAATTCAAGGAACTGCCCCCAAGGGGAAGGTTCCACAGGTCTCAATTATCTTCAAACCAAATAAAAAGACAGGCATTCTTACATTGTGTAGAAGACCTGTTAAAGATGGGAGTAATTCATCCAGTTCCAATAGGAGAACAAGGGATGGGGTTTTACTCCAACCTGTTCATAGTTCCCAAAAAAGAGGGAACATTCAGACCAATTTTAGATCTCAAGATCCTAAACAAATTTCTCAGGGTTCCATCGTTCAAAATGGAAACCATTCGAACGATCCTTCCTACCATCCAGGAAGGTCAATTTATGACCACGGTGGATTTAAAGGATGCGTACCTACATATTCCTATCCACAAGGAACATCATCAGTTCCTAAGGTTCGCTTTCCTGGACAAGCATTACCAGTTTGTGGCACTTCCATTCGGATTAGCCACTGCTCCGAGAATTTTCACAAAGGTACTAGGGTCCCTTCTAGCGGTTCTAAGACCAAGGGGCATTGCAGTAGTACCGTACTTGGACGACATCCTGATTCAAGCGTCGTCTCTGTCAAAAGCAAAGGCTCATACGGACATCGTCCTAGCCTTTCTCAGATCTCACGGATGGAAAGTGAACATAGAAAAAAGTTCTCTTTCCCCGTCAACAAGAGTTCCCTTCTTGGGAACAATAATAGACTCCTTAGAAATGAGGATTTTTCTGACAGAGGTCAGAAAATCAAAACTTCTAAGTTCTTGTAAGATTCACTCCGTTGGTGGCTGATCCTGGACAACCTGTCACAGGGAATGAGCTTCCGCAGACCAGAGTTGGTCATTGTCACGACCGACGCCAGTCTGGTGGGCTGGGGCGCGGTCTGGGAACCCCTGAAAGCTCAGGGTCTATGGTCTCGGGAAGAATCTCTTCTCCCGATAAACATTCTGGAACTGAGAGCGATATTCAATGCTCTCAAAGCTTGGCCTCATCTAGCAAAGGCCAAATTCATAAGGTTTCAATCAGACAACATGACGACAGTTGCATATATCAACCATCAGGGGGGAACAAGGAGTTCCCTGGCGATGGAGGAAGTGACCAAGATAATTCAATGGGCGGAGGATCACTCCTGCCACTTGTCTGCAATCCACATCCCAGGAGTGGAAAATTGGGAAGCGGATTTTCTGAGTCGTCAGACATTCCATCCAGGGGAGTGGGAACTCCATCCGGAAATCTTTGCCCAAATAACTCGATTATGGGGCATTCCAGACATGGATCTGATGGCCTCTCGTCAGAACTTCAAGGTTCCTTGTTACGGGTCCAGATCCAGGGATCCCAAGGCGACTCTAGTAGATGCACTAGTAGCACCTTGGACCTTCAACCTAGCTTATGTATTCCCACCGTTTCCTCTCATTCCCAGGCTGGTAGCCAGGATCAATCAGGAGAGGGCTTCGGTGATCTTGATAGCTCCTGCGTGGCCACGCAGGACTTGGTATGCAGACCTGGTGAATATGTCATCGGCTCCACCATGGAAGCTACCTTTGAGACAGGACCTTCTTGTTCAAGGTCCATTCGAACATCCGAATCTGGCTTCCCTCCAACTGACTGCTTGGAGATTGAATGCTTGATTTTATCAAAGCGTGGGTTTTCAGATTCTGTAATAGATACTCTGATTCAGGCTAGAAAGCCTGTAACTAGAAAAATTTACCATAAGATATGGAAAAAATATATCTGTTGGTGTGAATCTAAAGGATTCCCATGGAACAAGATAAAAATTCCTAAGATTCTATCCTTTCTACAAGAAGGTTTGGAGAAAGGATTATCTGCAAGTTCTCTGAAGGGACAGATCTCTGCGTTATCTGTTTTACTTCACAAAAGGCTGGCAGCTGTGCCAGACGTTCAAGCGTTTGTTCAGGCTCTGGTTAGAATCAAGCCTGTTTACAGACCTCTTAATCTAGTTCTTTCAGTTCTTCAAGGGGTTCCGTTTGAACCCTTACATTCCATAGATATTAAGTTATTATCTTGGAAAGTTTTGTTTTTGGTTGCAATTTCTTCTGCTAGAAGAGTTTCTGAGTTATCTGCTCTGCAGTGTTCTCCGCCCTATCTGGTGTTCCATGCAGATAAGGTGGTTTTGCGTACTAAGCCTGGTTTTCTTCCGAAAGTTGTTTCCAACAAGAATATTAACCAGGAGATAGTTGTACCTTCTTTGTGTCCGAATCCAGTTTCAAAGAAGGAACGTTTGTTACACAATTTGGACGTAGTCCGTGCTCTAAAATTCTATTTAGAGGCCACTAAAGATTTCAGACAAACATCTTCTTTGTTTGTTGTTTATTCTGGTAAAAGGAGAGGTCAAAAAGCGACTTCTACCTCTCTTTCCTTTTGGCTTAAAAGCATTATCCGATTGGCTTATGAGACTGCCGGACGGCAGCCTCCTGAAAGAATCACAGCTCATTCCACTAGGGCTGTGGCTTCCACATGGGCCTTCAAGAACGAGGCTTCTGTTGACCAGATATGTAAGGCAGCGACTTGGTCTTCACTGCACACTTTTGCCAAATTTTACAAATTTGATACTTTTGCTTCTTCAGAGGCTATTTTTGGGAGAAAGGTTTTGCAAGCCGTGGTGCCTTCCATGTAGGTGACCTGATTTGCTCCCTCCCTTCATCCGTGTCCTAAAGCTTTGGTATTGGTTCCCACAAGTAAGGATGACGCTGTGGACCGGACACACCTATGTTGGAGAAAACAGAATTTATGCTTACCTGATAAATTACTTTCTCCAACGGTGTGTCCGGTCCACGGCCCGCCCTGGTTTTTTTAATCAGGTCTGATGAATTATTTTCTCTAACTACAGTCACCACGGTATCATATGGTTTCTCCTATGCATATTTCCTCCTGTACGTCGGTCGAATGACTGGGGTAGGCGGAGCCTAGGACGGATCATGTGACCAGCTTTGCTGGGCTCTTTGCCATTTCCTGTTGGGGAAGAGAATATCCCACAAGTAAGGATGACGCCGTGGACCGGACACACCGTTGGAGAAAGTAATTTATCAGGTAAGCATAAATTCTGTTTTTCGTTCCTTTCGTAATTTCAAAGCAGGAGCAGCATCAACTTCCTCTGCACCAAAACAGGAAGGAGCTGTTGCTCGCTACAGACAAGGCTGGAGACCTAACCAGTCCTGGAACAAGGGCAAGCAGGCCAGGAAACCTGCTGCTGCCCCTAAGACAGCATGAATCGAGGGCCCCCGATCCGGGAACGGATCTAGTGGGGGGCAGACTTTCTCTCTTCGCCCAGGCTTGGGCAAGAGATGTCCAGGATCCCTGGGCGTTAGAGATCATATCTCAGGGATACCTTCTAGACTTCAAATTCTCTCCCCCAAGAGGGAGATTTCATCTGTCAAGGTTGTCAACAAACCAAATAAAGAAAGAGGCGTTTCTACGCTGCGTACAAGATCTTTTATTAATGGGAGTGATCCATCCGGTTCCGCGGTCGGAACAAGGACAAGGGTTTTACTCAAATCTGTTTGTGGTTCCCAAAAAAGAGGGAACTTTCAGGCCAATCTTGGATTTAAAGATCCTAAACAAATTCCTAAGAGTTCCATCGTTCAAAATGGAAACTATTCGGACAATTTTACCCATGATCCAAAAGGGTCAGTACATGACCACAGTGGATTTAAAGGATGCTTACCTTCACATACCGATTCACAAAGATCATTACCGGTATCTAAGGTTTGCCTTTCTAGACAGGCATTACCAGTTTGTAGCTCTTCCATTCGGATTGGCTACGGTTCCGAGAATCTTCACAAAGGTTCTGGGTGCTCTTCTGGCGGTACTAAGACCGCGAGGAATTGCGGTAGCTCCGTACCTAGACGACATTCTGATACAAGCTTCAAGCTTTCAAACTGCCAAGTCTCATACAGAGTTAGTACTGGCATTTCTAAGGTCGCATGGATGGAAGGTGAACGAAAAGAAGAGTTCTCTCTTTCCACTCACAAGAGTTCCCTTCTTGGGGACTCTTATAGATTCTGTAGAAATGAAGATTTACCTGACAGAAGACAGGTTAACAAAGCTTCAAAATGCATGCCGTGTCCTTCATTCCATTCAACACCCGTCAGTAGCTCAATGCATGGAGGTGATCGGCTTAATGGTAGCAGCAATGGACATAGTACCCTTTGCACGTCTACATCTCAGACCGCTGCAATTGTGCATGCTAAGTCAGTGGAATGGGGATTACTCAGACTTGTCCCCTACTCTGAATCTGGATCAAGAGACCAGAAATTCTCTTCTATGGTGGCTTTCTCGGCCACATCTGTCCAGGGGGATGCCATTCAGCAGGCCGGACTGGACAATTGTAACAACAGACGCCAGCCTACTAGGTTGGGGCGCTGTCTGGAATTCTCTGAAGGCTCAGGGACAATGGAATCAGGAGGAGAGTCTCCTACCAATAAACATTCTGGAATTGAGAGCAGTTCTCAATGCCCTTCTGGCTTGGCCCCAGTTAACAACTCGGGGGTTCATCAGGTTTCAGTCGGACAACATCACGACTGTAGCTTACATCAACCATCAGGGAGGGACAAGAAGCTCCCTAGCAATGATGGAAGTATCAAAGATAATTCGCTGGGCAGAGTCTCACTCTTGCCACCTGTCAGCAATCCACATCCCGGGAGTGGAGAACTGGGAGGCGGATTTCTTAAGTCGTCAGACTTTTCATCCGGGGGAGTGGGAACTTCATCCGGAGGTCTTTGCCCAAATACTTCGACGTTGGGGCAAACCAGAGATAGATCTCATGGCGTCTCGACAGAACGCCAAGCTTCCTCGTTATGGGTCTAGATCCAGGGATCCGGGAGCGGTTCTGATAGATGCTTTGACAGCACCTTGGACCTTCGGGATGGCTTATGTGTTTCCACCCTTCCCGATGCTTCCTCGATTGATTGCCAGAATCAAACAGGAGAGAGCATCAGTGATTCTAATAGCGCCTGCATGGCCACGCAGGACTTGGTATGCAGATCTAGTGGACATGTCATCCTGTCCACCTTGGTCGCTACCTCTGAAACAGGACCTTCTGATCCAGGGTCCCTTCAAACATCAAAATCTAATTTCTCTGAAGCTGACTGCTTGGAAATTGAACGCTTGATTTTATCAAAACGTGGTTTTTCTGAGTCAGTTATTGATACCTTAATACAGGCTAGGAAGCCTGTTACCAGAAAGATTTACCATAAGATATGGCGCAAATACTTATATTGGTGCGAATCCAAGAGTTACTCATGGAGTAAGGTTAGGATTCCGAGGATATTGTCTTTTCTACAAGAAGGTTTAGAAAAGGGTTTATCCGCTAGTTCCTTAAAGGGACAGATTTCAGCTCTGTCCATTCTTTTACACAAACGTCTGTCAGAAGTTCCGGACGTTCAAGCTTTTTGTCAGGCTTTAGCTAGGATCAAGCCTGTGTTTAAAACTGTTGCTCCACCATGGAGTTTGAACTTAGTTCTTAATGTTTTACAGGGGGTTCCGTTTGAACCCCTTCATTCCATTGATATCAAGTTGTTATCTTGGAAAGTTCTGTTTTTAATGGCGATTTCCTCGGCTCGAAGAGTCTCTGAGTTATCTGCCTTACATTGTGATTCTCCTTATCTGATTTTTCATTCAGACAAGGTAGTTCTGCGTACTAAACCTGGGTTCCTACCTAAGGTGGTCACTAACAGGAATATCAATCAAGAGATTGTGGTTCCATCTTTGTGTCCTAATCCTTCTTCGAAAAAGGAACGTCTGCTACACAATCTAGATGTAACTAAGGTAACTAAGGATTTTCGACAAACGTCTTCCCTGTTTGTCGTTTATTCTGGTCAGAGGAGAGGTCAAAAAGCTTCGGCTACCTCTCTCTCCTTTTGGCTTCGTAGCATAATACGGTTAGCCTATGAGACTGCTGGACAGCAGCCTCCTGAAAGAATTACAGCACATTCTACTAGAGCTGTGGCTTCCACTTGGGCCTTTAAGAATGAGGCTTCTGTTGAACAGATTTGCAAGGCTGCAACTTGGTCTTCTCTTCATACTTTTTCCAAATTTTACAAATTTGACACTTTTGCTTCTTCGGAGGCTGTTTTTGGGAGAAAGGTTCTTCAGGCAGTGGTTCCTTCCGTATAAAGAGCCTGCCTGTCCCTCCCGTCATCCGTGTACTTTAGCTTTGGTATTGGTATCCCATAAGTAATGGATGATCCGTGGACTGGATACACTTAACAAGAGAAAACATAATTTATGCTTACCTGATAAATTTATTTCTCTTGTAGTGTATCCAGTCCACGGCCCGCCCTGTCACTTTAAGGCAGGTAATTTTTCCATTAAACTACAGTCACCACTGTACCCTATGGTTTTCCTTTCTCTGCATGTTTTCGGTCAAATGACTGGTAATGGCAGTTAGGGGAGGAGCTATATAGCAGCTCTGCTGGGTGAATCCTCTTGCACTTCCTGTTGGGGAGGAGTTAATATCCCATAAGTAATGGATGATCCGTGGACTGGATACACTACAAGAGAAATAAATTTATCAGGTAAGCATAAATTATGTTTTTGCTTTCAAGAGACAGTAAAATGAAAAATTTTAACTTTCATGAGCGTATGCGATTTTAAACGATAGAAAGAGAATGAAGCAAATTTGATAATAGGAAATTGGAAAGTTATTTAAAATTGCATGCTCTGTTTGACTCATATAAGAAAATGCTGGATTTCTTGTCATTTTTACTGATTGCAACTGCAAAAAGATGCATTTTGTACAAACATGACCATGGCTAGCCGTTTTTTACCCAGATCTGCTCCTCCAGATAAGGCATACTATACAGTATGCTAACCAAAAAAAGTGATAAACTGATATTCAGACACAGGTGTAGACGTGATCCAAAGGCAAATCAGGAGGCAACTGGAGGTTAAACACAGGTATTTAGCAAATAAGGTTAAAGCAGTAATCAGTCACACTAGAGCAGCAGGGCCATATGTTGAAATCAGCAGAAATAATAACACCACAGATAGACTTGCTCAATACAAAGGCCCAAAGTAGTGTCAGAGAAAAATTACATGTGGCCAATTGAAAAGGCAAAAACCTGTTAAGAACTATAGGTTCATGGAAAATGCCCGCAATCTGGAAAACACGGTGAGTGACTGTACTAAACATATTGCCCCATATATATTTTTCTCTTGTAAGGTGTATCCAGTCCACGGATTCATCCATTACTTGTGGGATATTCTCCTTCCCAACAGGAATCTGCAAGAGGATCACCCACAGCAGAGCTGTCTATATAGCTCCTCCCCTAACTGCCACCTCCAGTCATTCTCTTGCAGCTGTCGACAAGAAAGGAAGTATCAAGAGATATGTGGTGATAGTGTAGTTTATCTTCAATCAAAAGTTTGTTATTTTTAAACGGTACCGGCGTTGTACTGTTTTTACCTCAGGAAGAAATTAGAAGAAGAATTTTGCCTGAGGTTTTTGATGATCTTAGCAGGTTGTAACTAAGGTCCACTGCTGTTCTCACACAGAACTGAAGAGTATGGGAAAACTTCAGCTGGGGGAATGGCCTGCAGAATTAACTGCTCTGAGGTATGTTCAGTATATTTTTTTCTAGAGAGATGATAAGGTCTAGAAAATGCTGACAGTGCCTGATATATTTAAGAAACAAGGGGTGTGTATCAAACTGTTTTGTGAGACAGACTGGCCTACCTCTAGGTTTGCAAAAAATCTCACAAATTTGCAAACTTGGATGCTAGACAGGACAACAGAAAAAGAGTTAGAGGTGGCGCCTACGGCTGGCTGTCTTAAAATAAATTGGAAAGTGATAATTTATAAGATCAAATAATGTGAGTAAACGTTATAATATAAAAAGGAGTTTTGTGGAAATAATTTTACCAAACAAAAGTATTGGAAGAGTGAATAAATAATAATAAAATATTATATTATAACGTTTACTCACATTATTTGATCTTATAAATTATCACTTTCCAATTTATTTTAAGACAGCCAGCCGTAGGCGCCACCTCTAACTCTTTTTCTGTTGTCCTGATATATTTAAGGTAAGCCTGATTACAGTGATTTAACAAACAACTGGGATCATGCTTGCAGTAAAGGGTAATATTCATGTTACTTGCTTTTATTACTTAGTATGTAAAACGTTTGCATGATATATAAAAAACGTTTTTTACTGAGGGTGATAAATCTTTATTTGGTATTTTCCACATGGCTGACTAGATTTCTCCTAGGAGTAGTTATTATGGCCCTTTCACTTTGACTTTGAGTGCATGGTGGGAGGGGCCTATTTTCGCGCTCTAATTGCGCAGTAGTTTTTACAATCTGAGACATCCAGCTTCCCTGAAGGAGTCCCCTGACATATAGGACCTCTGTAAAGGGTTTTTGTGCCTACAAAAGTCGTTTTATGGGCAGGTAGGAGTCACAGTAGAGCTGTGGCAGTTTGCTTGTGACTGTTTATAACGGTTTTACCGTTTTTCTGCTTCGTTTTTGAGCCTGATGGGTTAATCATCCATTTGCAAGTGGGTGCAATGCTATTTTAGTCTATTATACACACTGTAAAAATTTCGTAGAGTTTACTGCTTTTTTTCACTGTTTTGCAGTTTATGTGTTTCCCTTAAAGGCACATTTATTAAAGTGTTTTTCCAAGCTTGCTGGTCTCATTACTAGTCTGTTAAACATGTCTGACATAGAGGAAACTCCTTGTTCATTATGTTTAGAAGCCATTGTGGAACCCCCTCTTAGAATGTGTACCAAATGCACTGATCTTACTATAAATTTTAAAGACCATATTCTGGCTTTAAAAGATTTATCACCAGAGCAAATTGACAAGGGGGAAGTTATGCCGACTAACTCTCCCCACGTGTCAGAACCTATAACTCCCGCTCAAGGGACGCCAAGTACATCTAGCGCGCCCATTGCGTATACTTTACAAGACATGGCGGCAGTTATGAATCATACCCTTACAGAGGTATTGTCCAAACTGCCAGGCTTACAAGGAAAGCGAGACAGCTCTGGGGCTAGAACAAATACAGAGCTCTCTGACGCTTTAGTAACTATGTCTGATATACCCTCACATTGTGCAGAAGCCGAAGCAGGAGAGCTTCTATCTGTGGGTGATTTTTCTGATTCAGGGAAGACACTTCAACCTGATTCTGATATGTCTACATTTAAATTTAAGCTTGAACACCTCCGCGTGTTGCTCAGGGAGGTTTTAGCAACTCTGGATTACTGTGACGCCATTGTAGTCCCAGAGAAATTGTGTAAATTGGATAAATTCTTTGCAGTGCCTGTTTACACTGATGTTTTTCCAATCCCTAAGAGGTTTTCAGAAATTATTACTAAGGAATGGTATAGACCAGGGGTACCGTTCTCTCCCCCTCCTGTTTTTAAAAAGATGTTTCCTATAGATGCAGCTACACGGGACTTGTGGCAAACGTTCCTTAAGGTGGAGGGAGCAGTCTCTACCCTTGCGAAGCGTACAACTATCCCAGTCGAGGACAGTTGTGCTTTTCTAGATCCAATGGACAAAAAATTAGAGGGTTACCTTAAGAAAAATTTTATTCAACAAGGTTTTATTCTCTAGCCTCTTGCATGCATTTCCCCAGTCACTGCTGCTGCGGCCTTCTGGTTTGAGTCTCTAGAAGAGGCTCTACAGGTAGAAACCCCGTTGAATGATATCCTTGATAAGCTTAAAGCTCTTAAGCTAGCCAATTCATTTGTTTCTGACGCCGTTGTTCATTTAACCAAACTAACGGCTAAAAACTCAGGTTTTGCTATTCAGGCGCGTAGGGCGCTATGGCTCAAATCCTGGTCAGCTGACGTTACTTCAAAGTCTAAGCTTCTCAACATTCCCTTCAAGGGGCAGACCCTATTCGGGCCTGGACTGAAGGAGATCATGTCTGATATTACTGGAGGAAAAGGTCACGCCCTTCCTCAGGATAGGTCCAACAAATTAAGGACCAAACAGACTAATTTTCGTTCCTTTCGAAACTTCAAGAGTGGCGCAGCTTCAACTTCCTCTAATACAAAACAAGAGGGAAATTTTGCCCAGTCCAAGTCGGTCTGGAGACCTAACCAGGCTTGGAACAAAGGAAAGCAGGCCAAAAAACCTGCTGCTGCCTCTAAAACAGCATGAAGGATCAGCCCCCGATCCGGAAACGGATCTAGTAGAGGGCAGACTTTCTCTCTTCGCCCAGGCTTGGGCAAGAGATGTCCAGGATCCCTGGGCGTTAGAAATTGTGTCCCAGGGATATCTTCTGGATTTCAAAGCTTCTTCCCGAAAAGGGAGATTTCATCTCTCACAATTATCTGCAAACCAGATAAAGAGAGAGGCATTCTTACATTGTGTTCAAGACCTCCTAGTTATGGGAGTGATCCACCCAGTTCCAAAGGAGGAACAGGGGCAAGGCTTCTATTCAAATCTGTTTGTAGTTCCCAAAAAAGAGGGAACTTTCAGACCAATCTTAGATCTCAAGATCCTAAACAAATTTCTCAGGGTCCCATCCTTCAAGATGGAGACTATTCGAAACATCCTACCTATGATCCAGGAGGGTCAATATATGACTACCGTGGACTTAAAGGATGCTTATCTTCACATTCCGATACACAGAGATCATCATCTTCAAATTTCCAGGTCCCATACGGACATTGTTCTGGCATTCCTGAGGTCTCATGGTTGGAAGGTGAACGAAGAAAAGAGTTCTCTATCCCCTCTCACAAGAGTTTCCTTCCTAGGAACTCTGATAGAAGCAGCAATGGACATAGTGCCGTTTGCCCGCCTACATCTCAGACCGCTGCAACTTTGCATGCTCAGTCAGTGGAATGGGGATTACACAGATTTGTCCCCTCTACTAAATCTGCATCAAGAGACCAGGGATTCTCTTCTCTGATGGCTATCTCGGATCCATCTGTCCAAAAGTATGACCTTCCGCAGGCCAGATTGGACAATAGTAACAACAGATGCCAGCCTTCTGGGCTGGGGTGCAGTCTGGAACTCCCTGAAGGCTCAGGGCTTGTGGACTCAGGAGGAGGCACTCCTTCCGATAAACATTCTGGAACTAAGAGCGATATTCAATGCTTTTCAAGCTTGGCCTCAGCTTGCTGCGGTCAGGTTCATCAGATTTCAGTCGGACAATATCACGACTGTAGCCTACATCAACCATCAAGGGGGAACAAGGAGTTCCCTAGCAATGTTGGAGGTTTCAAAAGTAATTCTATGGGCAGAGGTTCACTCTTGCCATCTATCAGCTATCCATATCCCAGGAGTAGAGAACTGGGAGGCGGATTTTCTAAGTCGGCAGACTTTTCATCCGGGGGAGTGGAAACTCCATCCGGAGGTATTTGCACAGTTGATTCAACTTTGGGGAAAACCAGAACTGGATCTCATGGCGTCTCGTCAGAACGCCAAGCTTCCTTGTTACGGATCCAGGTCCAGGGATCCCAAGGCAGCACTGATAGATGCTCTAGCAGCGCCTTGGTCCTTCAACCTGGCTTATGTGTTTCCACCGTTTCCTCTGCTCCCTCGTCTGATTGCCAAGATCAAGCAGGAGGGAGCTTCAGTGATTTTGATAGCACCTGCGTGGCCACGCAGGACTTGGATGACATGTCCACCAGATCTGCATACCCTTCCACCATGGACTCTGCCGCTGAGGCAGGACCTTCTACTTCAGGGTCCTTTCAACCATCCAAATCTAATTTCTCTGCGTCTGACTGCTTGGAGATTGAACGCTTGATTTTATCAAAGCGTGGTTTCTCTGAGTCGGTCATTGAGTCGGTCATTTAATTCAGGCTCGTAAGCCGGTCACTAGGAAAATCTATCATAATATATGGTGTAGATATCTTCATTGGTGTGAATCCAAGGGTTACTCATGGAGTAAGGTCAGGATTCCTAGGATATTATCTTTTCTCCAAGAAGGATTGGAGAAGGGATTGTCAGCTAGTTCCTTAAAGGGACAGATTTCTGCTCTGTCTATTCTTTTGCACAAGCGTCTGGCTGATACTCCAGATGTTCAGGCGTTTTGTCAGGCTTTAATTAGAATCAAGCCTGTGTTTAAACCTGTTGCTCCGCCATGGAGTTTAAATTTAGTTCTTAAGGTTCTGCAAGGGGTTCCGTTTGAACCTTTGCATGCCATAGATATTAAACTTTTATCTTGGAAAGTTCTGTTTTTAGTAGCTATCTCCTCGGCTTGAAGAGTTTCGGAGTTATCTGCTTTACAATGTGATTCCCCTTATCTCATTTTCCATGCAGATAAGATACAAAACCCCGTTTTCTTCCTAAGGTGGTATCTAATAAAAATATCAATCAGGAAATTGTTGTTCCTTCACTATGTCCTAATCCTTCTTCAAAGAAGGAACGTCTTTTACACAATCTTGATGTGGTTCGTGCTTTAAAATTTTATCTACAAGCTACGAAGGATTTTCGTCAAACATCTGCTTTGTTTGTGGTCTACTCTTGACAGAGGAGAGGCCAAAAGGAATCGGCAACTTCTCTTTCTTTTTGGCTAAGAAGTATAATCCGCTTCGCTTATGAGACTGCTGGCCAGCAGCTTCCTGAAAGAATTACAGCTCATTCCACTAGAGCGGTAGCTTCCACATGGGCTTTTAAGAATGAGGCTTCTGTTGAACAGATTTGTAAGGCGGCGACTTGGTCTTCGCTTCATACTTTTTCTAAATTCTACAAATTTGATACTTTTGCTTCTTCGGAGGCTATTTTTGGGAGAAAGGTCTTACAGGCAGTGGTGCCTTCCGTTTAAGCGCCTGCCTTGTCCCTCCCTTCATCCTATAGCCTTGGTATTGGTATCCCACAAGTAATGGATGAATCCGTGGACTGGACACACCTTACAAGAGAAAACAAAATTTATGCTTACCTGATAAATTTATTTCTCTTGTGGTGTATCCAGTCCACGGCCCGTCCTGTCATTTTAAGGCAGGTGTTTTTTATTTTTAAACTACAGTCACCACTGCACCCTATAGTTTCTCCTTTCTCTTGCTTGTCTTCGGTCGAATGACTGGTAGGTGACAGTTAGGGGAGGAGCTATATAGACAGCTCTGCTGTGGGTGATCCTCTTGCAGCTTCCTGTTGGGAAGGAGAATATCCCACAATTAATGGATGAATCCGTGGACTGGATACACCACAAGAGAAATAAATTTATCAGGTAAGCATAAATTTTGTTTTTATAGCAGTATCTTTTCAAAGGACTATCCATATTTTTTCTTAACATGAAGCACTTATATCTATCTATTGATTAATAAAAGCTTTTTTTGTTTTGTTTTTTTAATATTTGGATGACTTTACATAAAATCGATATTACCTCAGAATCAAACAAAGTTATTGCTTCTTTACTTAAAGGGACCGTCTAGTCAAAATTAAAGTTACAAGATTCAGATAGGACATGTAATTTCATGCAACTTTCTAATTTACTTTTATAATCAAATTGGCTTTGTTCTCTTGGTATTTTTTGTTGAAAGCTAAACCTAGGTTGGCTCATATCCTAATTTCTAAGCCCTTTTAGGCCGCCTCTTATCTTAGTGCATTTGGACAGTTTTTCACAGTTAGACAGCACTAGTTCATGTGTGCCATATATATATATATATATATATATATATATATATAACATTGTGCTCACTCCCGTAGAGTTATTTATGAGTAAGCACTAATTGGCTAATATGCAAGTCTGTCAAAAGAACTGAAAAAAGAAGGCAGTCTGCAGAGGCTTAGATACAAGGTAATCATAGAGGTAAAAAGTATATTAATCTAACAGTGTTGGTTATGCAAAACTAGGGAATGGGTAATAAAGGGATTATTTCTCTTTTTAAACAATAAACAGTCAAGAGAAGACTGCCCCTTTTAAATTGTATTTTTGTAAAAAGGAAAATGTGATGTGACATTGTTACAATTCATTTGCAGGAGTCCAGACCATCCACGAGTCACCAAGAATCTGCATAAAAAGGGACTCAAGTCAACAGACAGAGTAAGAACTTCTAAGTATCTTATTATAGATTTCCTGCCAGGGGTTAAAGATAAAGATAAATAGTATTGAAAATAGGTAAACAAAATAAAGGCGTTATCATCTAAACCTTGGAAATATTGTTTTTTGTGTAGATTAGAACATTGTCATTTTGTGGACAGACTCCCTCTAAATGAGCATACACATACACCATTGCTGGAGATTTCTGCTGCTTGAGAGCTGTTTTTTTGGACAAAATAGAGACTCCGTCATATCAGCGATCCACGTCATTTTGTGTGACGTGGCATCAGCTGTTTGACAAGTTCTTACCTTAATGCGTATGCATGCCTCATCATGGCATTCCTGCTCACACTCGTCAGTGCTTTAGTTTTGCGCACAGAGGTATAGTTTGTATATGTAAGGCATGATGGGTAATGGAGTTTAATTTCAAAGAACTACGGTACCTTTATTTAAATCACTGTAATATACAGTTATAACAAGTCACATTAAAATTATTTTTGATAAATTAATAAACTGAACCTTAAAGAATTAGATGCTTATATTTTTAAAACAACTTTATTGAGAAAGAGAAAAATACAAAACAGTACTTTTAAATATTTAAAAGAGTCTAATACAAATCAGTTGGCTGTATAATAAGAAATGCTGTTTTTGCCCCGAATTAAACAAAAACATCAAAAAGGGGTCTGAGGTTTACACAAAAAAACTGCTGAATTAAATTTATATAAGGGCGGGTTCGTGGACTCTCCATGCCCGGAAAGAAATTATTCAGGTAAGCATACATTTTGTTTTCTTTCCTATGGCATGGAGAGTCCACGACTTCATTCTAATTACTAGTGGGAACCAGTACCCAAGCTAGAGGACACAGAATGAAAAGGGAGGGAGAACAAGACAGGCAGACCTAAACAGAAGGCACCACCGCTTAAAGAACTTTTCTTCCAAAAGAAGCCTCAGCCGAGGCAAAAGTATCAAATTTGTAGAATTTAGAAAAGGTATGCAAAGAAGACCACGTTGTCACCTTGCAAATTTGCTCCACAGAAGCTTCATTTGTGTAGCCCCAGGAAGAGGAGACAGCCCCAGTGGCATGAGCCGTAATTCTCTCAGGAGGTTGTTGTCCAGCTTTCCCATAAGCTAACTGGATAACACTTCTCAACCATAGTGAAAGGGAAGTAGAAGTGGCCTTCTGACCCTTACGCGTACCAGAAAAAAACACAAACAGGGCAGAAGATTGCCGAAAATCTTTAGTTGCTTAAAGGTAAAATTTTAGAGCACGCACAGCATCCAGGTTATGTTAAAGACGTTCTCTTATTGGAAGAAGGATTGGGACAAAAAGAAGGAACAACTATTTCCTGTTTAATATTTCGATCCAACACTACCTTAGGGAGAAAACCAAGCTTAGTACGGAGGACCGCCTTATCCGCATGAAAAATAAGATAAGGGGAATAACACTGCAGAGCCGAAAGCTCAGAAACTCTACGAGTGGAAGAAATGGCAAGAAGAAATCAAAACTTTCCAAGATAACAATTTAATATCAACAGGAATGCATTGGCTCAAACGGAGCCTGTTGCAAAAGTTTAAGAACAAGGTTAAGGCTCCAAGGAGGAGCAACAGGTTTAAACACAGGTCTGATTCTGACCAGGGCCTGAACAAAAAGCTTAGACATCTGGCAAATCTGCCAGACGTTTATGCAAAAGAATAGACAGTGCAGCGATCTGACCATTCAGAGTGCTGACAAACCTTTCTCCAGGCCATCCTGACTAAAAGATAAAATGCGAGGAATCCTCACCGACTCCAGGAGAAACCTTTTAGATTCGCACCAATAAAGGTATTTTTGCCATACCTTATGATAAATCTTGCGTCTAGCAGGTTTATGAGCCTAAAGCATGGTATCAATGACCGCCTCAGAAAAACCACGTCTAGACAAAACTAGGTGTTCAATCTCTAAGCAGTCAGCTTCAGAGAATCTAGATTTGGATGGAGGAAGGGACCCTGAAGTAGAAGGTAACCTCCAGGGTGGAATAGATGACATCTTCACCAAATCCGCAAACCAGATCCTGCGAGGCCATGCAGGAGCTATTAGAATTACAGATGCTCTCTCCTGTTTGATACGAGCAATAACTCGTGGAAGGAGAGCAAATGGAGGAAACAGATATGCTAGAGAGAAGTTCCAAGGATCCTCAGAGCGGCCTGAGAATCTCTTGACCTTGAACCGTACTTTGGAAGATTGGCATTTTGATGAGATGCCATCAGATCCACCTCCGGAAACCCCCACCTGAGGGTTATCTTTGAGAACACCTCCGGATGGAGAGCCCACTCCCTGGGATGAAAGGTCTGTCTGCTCAGAAAATCCACCTCCCAGTTCTCCACCCCTGGAATGTGGATGGTAGATAGGAGACAATTGTGAGCTTCCGCCCACTGCAGAATGCGAGTTACCGCAATCATAGCTAAGGAACTCAGAGTTCCTTCCTGGTGGTTGATGTAAGCCACTGAGGTAATGTTGTCTGACTGGAATCTGATAAACTGGACTAAAGATAATTAAGGCCAAGCTGTCAAAGCATTGAAGATTTCTCTCAACTCTAAAATGTTTATGGAAAGAGAAGACTCCTCCCGAGTCCACAGGCCCTGAGCTATGAGCACCAAACTGCTCCCCAGCCTAACAGGCTGGCGTCCGTGGTCCCACTCACACAGGAAGGTCTCAGGAAGCATGTGCCCCAAGACAGATGGTCCTGTGAAATCTACCACAAGAGAGAGTCTTTTGTTAGGGGATCCAGATCTATCCTCTGTGAGAGATCTGAGTGGTCCCCATTCCATTGGCTGAGCATGCATAACTGCAGAGGTCTCAGATGTAACAGAGCAAAAGGAATGATATCCATGGAAGCTACCATGAGGCCAATCACCTCCATGCATTTAGCCACTGATGGGCGAACAGAAGACTGGAGAGAAAGGCAGGAAGCAAGAAGTTTGGATTTTCTGACATCTGTCAGAATAATTTTCATGGATAGAGAATCTACAATTGTTCCCAAGAAACACACCCTTTTGTCTGGTACTAGGGAACTCTTTTCCAGATTCACTTTCCACCCGTGGGAACGTAAAATAGACAACATGTCTGTATGATATCTTGCTAGTTGAAAAAATGACGCCTGAACTAAGATATCGTCCAGGTAAGTCGCCACTGCTATTCCCTGAGATCTGACCACAGCCAAGAGAGCTCCCAGAACTTTTGTGAACATTATGGAAGCCATAGCAAGACCAAAAGGAAGGGCAACAAACTGGAAGTACTTGTCCAGGAAGGCAAACCTCAGAAACTGGTGATGATCCCTGTGAATGGGAACATGAAGATACGCGTCCTTCAGATCTGTGGTCGTCATAAACTGACCACCCTGAACCAATGGAAGAATGGAACGAATAGTTTGTTGAAGCACTTTAAGTCTAGGATGGGACGGAAAAGTTCCCTCCTTTTTTGAATAAAATCCTAGACCATGTTCCTCTACAGGAACAATTAATCCCATGGAGGATAGGTCCTCTATGCAGTTTAAGAAGGCCTCCCTCTTTACCTGGTTTGTAGATAATCTTGACAGGAGAAATTTGCCCCTTGGAGTCCTCTTCTGTAACCCTGGCATACTATGTCCACAGCCCATGGATCTGGGACATCTCGTATCCAGGCATGCTGAAAAAGAGAAAGCCTGCCCCCCACTTGATCTAAAATTGGATCGAGGGCGGACCCTTCATGCTGATTTGGAATCAGTGGAAGGCTTCTTGGTTTGCTTCC
Organism: Bombina bombina; assembly: GCF_027579735.1. NCBI lineage: Eukaryota > Metazoa > Chordata > Amphibia > Anura > Bombinatoridae > Bombina > Bombina bombina. Next base: position 429,235,668 of record NC_069501.1, on the reverse strand, counting down.
CCTTATTCCAAGGCTTACTGGATCTCCATGAGGTCTTGGATTGCTCTTGCTTGGAAGAAGAGGTAAAAGATTTCTTTAAAGTTACGAAAGGAACGAAAATTTTAATTCTGGCGATCCCAAGGTCTATTCTTCTTGTCCTGAGGTAGGAAAGATCCCTTTCCACCCGTAATTTTGGAAATGATCTCCGCCAGGCCAGGACCAAATAAAGTCTTACCCTTATAAGGTAAAGACAGAAGCTTTGACTTGGGAATGACATCAGCCAACCAAGATTTTAGCCACAGAGCTCTGTGAGCTTGAACAGTGAAGCTAAACAACTTGGTTTCCAGTCTAATCACCTGCATGTTGGCATTGCAGATAAAAGTATTGGCCAGTTGAGGAGCATTGATCCTATTTTGGAACTCTTCTATAGTAGTCTCTTCTGATATAGGCTCAGACAAGGCATCGCACCAATAAGATGCTGCTCCCGCAACCGTAGCAATACTTGCAGCAGGTTGCCACTGTAATCCTTGATGGATGTACATCTTTTTTTTAAGTAAGCCTCTAGCTTCTTATCCATGGGATCCTTGAAGGAACAACTATCCTCTATAGGAATAGAAGTTTTTTTGGCAAGAAAAAGGAATCCCTGGCTTATCCCATTCCTGAGCTATAATTTCCGACATACAGTCTGGAACAGGAAAAACTTCCAAGGATGAAGGATCATCATAAGTTTAGTTGACCTTTTTAGGGTTGACAACGACAGAAGGTTTGGAGTCGTCCAAAGTAGCTAGAACCTCCTTCAGAAGCAACCAGAGGTGTTCAAGTTTAAATCTGAAATTAACTTCTTCAGATTCTGTAGAATTTTCCCCCATTATGTCAGAGTCTGAGATCTCACCTTCAGAAGCTACTGAAGTATGATACTCGTCAGACATTTGGGACCGGTTGACTGGCGCAGATTTAGTGGGGTCAAAAACCTTACTAGTAGAACTATGTCTAGATTTCCTCTTACGCTTAATCGAAGCAGGGCAAGCAGATAAAGCTGCAGACACAGCAGAATTTATCTGCGCAGCAAAATCTCATGGCAAATAAATTCCCCCAGGCGGTTGAGAGGAACCGCAAGGCACTGCATTTGAAACTACTAAGGATTGGGACGTTTGAGGAGAAAGCTGAGGCATATCATGAACAGCATTATCCTGAGAGGGGAGTAATTTATCTTTAAACTTTAAAGTCTTCGATAAACATGAGGAACAAAATTGCATAGGAGGTACAATTTGAGCCTCCAGGCAAAGCAAACATTTATTCAAAGAAACAGAAGAATCTTGTTCTGCGTCCATAACTACAGAACCAGTTCCCAATGATAAAAAATTAAATTGAAATATATATGACTCCTTATTTACCCCAGCACGATATATCTTTAAATCACAGAAAACGTAGTTTATCAGAGGCTTAGAAAAGAACAATCCAGCTCACACATCTAATACCCCAGCCTGACTGAGGTGTCCTACCGTAACCGAGACCAGGAGTCAGCACTAGCAATCGAAAAGGAGACTGCACAATTTTAATTTATCCCAGATAAAAAGGATAGATAATGTCCCAAAGAAGATCCACCTGAGGAATTAACCTCCAAAGTTCTGTCCTTCGGTACCTAGACGGCAAGGCACTTACCTGTGGATCCAGCTGCAGGGCAGAAAACAGCTACTTAGGTGTGATAGACACTCAACTCTCTTTCAGGGATCTAAAAAAAAAGATAAAAACTGAGTAACCAACCCTGGTTTTCTATAAAGGGGTAGCACTAGCAATAATGTTAGAAGTAAAGCAAATACCACTTTGCCGCCTTCTAACTGCTAAAAGCCACCATTACTCTTACTAAAGAGATTGACATGGACACAGCTTGATCCCAATCCTTGCTTGCAGGGAAAAGTACCCATTAAAGGATTAAATATCTCAAGACACCATCTTCGCACATCCTCCATTGACAGAGGCAAAGTGAATGACTGGGGATTATGGGTAAGGAAAGTGACACTTAACAGCTCTACTGGGGTGTTCTTTGCCTCCTCCTGCTGGCCAGGAGTTGAATATCCCACTAGTAATTGGAATGAAGTTGTGGACTCTCCGTGCCATAGGAAAGAAAACAGCATTTCTTACTGCCAACTGATTTGTATTAGACTCCATTATATATTTAAAGTACTGTTTTGTATTTTTCTTTCTCAATAAAGTTGTTTTAAAAATATAAGCATCTAATTATTTTAAGGTTCAGTTTATTAATTTATTAAAAAAAATAATTTTAATGTGACTTGTTACTAAAGGTCTGAAAATGGAAAAAACCCACAATATTCAGAGCCAAATAAATAATAAAACTATATAGCAAAATAGTGTTACTATACATTTAACTAAACATTTTCTATTAAAATCTCAAGGTGTTTACTGTCCCTTTTATCTCTGTATATGGCCTATAAACATAAACAACTGGGGAATGGGTAATAAAGGGATTATCTATCTTTTAAAACAATAACAATTCTATGGTAGACTGTCCCTTTAATGTTCATGATGAGATTAAACAAAAAATAAAAGTGCAAGTAATAGTGCAACAGCAAAGTGCTCTAACACATTACATTTTCTTTTTATTACACTTTTATGAACCTTTTAAATATCTCAAAATACATTCTCTAGAAATAATTATGACACAACAAAAATAAATTATGACAGTGTTGCTATATTTTCTGTTTTACAGTTGTTCCATAGCTGTATTAAATGGGGTAAGTATACGTTTAAATATACAGTTTTTTCTTTTCTAACAAATGTCTTCATATACCGTGTATATTCTTGTCTTAATTAAACAATATTTGTTTGTAGTCATTGTATTGTATAGGTTCTTCTTTAAATCTGCAATCTCTGGATTGGTTAAACTGTTATAGGGATACTAAGCCCAAATGTTTTATTTCATGATTCAGATAGAGCGTGCAACTTTAAGCAATTTTCTAATTTACTCCTATTATCAATTTTTCTTCGTTCTCTTTGGAGCCAGCCAATATTTGGTTCAGTACACTGGACAGCACTTGTTTATTGGTGGGTGCATTTAGCCACCAATCAGCAAGCACAACCCAGGTTGTGGACCAAAAATGGGCCGGCTTCTAAACTTACATTCTTACTTTTCAAATAAAGATAACAAGATAATGAAGAAAAATTAATAATAGGAGTAAATTAGAAAGTTGCTTAACATTGCATGCTCTATCTGAATCATGAAAGAACACATTTGGGTTAGGTGTCCCTTTAAAGAATTATCAATTATTTTTATTGTTTTTTATTTAAAGGGATGTGAAACCCATAATGTTTCTTTCATGATTCAGATAGACCAGAGGTTTTCAAACCTGTCTTCAGGTCTCCCTAACAGGCCAGATTTTCAAGATTATCTTGGGGAGAGCAGGTTAATAACCATGTTTACTAATGAGCAGATTATTTCACATGTGCTACAGTTCCGTTTCCCTAAAAATCTGGCCTGTTAGCTAGCCCTGAGGACAGCTTTAAAAAACCCTGAGATAGACCATACAATTATAAACAACTTTCAAATTTACTTCTGTTTTCAAACTTGCTTCATTCTCTGACTCATGTATGTTTAATTGTGACTGTCCCTTTAATTCATTGCAATTTAAAGTTCACTTTGTGATGATTTTTTAGCTCAGGCCTTAGTGTTGTTCTTGAGATGGCTTGAAGATCTCATCAGTTAATTCCATTATAAGTAATAAGAATCTTTGTAATATAAGCAGTTAAGTAAAAATGCTTCTAATAAAAGTTCTGTCTCTTTTAGAGATAGCTTTTACTGTGAGTGCAGCCTGTGGAGAATAGGCCCATCGCTAAAACAATGATAACTTGCTCCTGTTAAATGCTCCTCTCCCAATCAATATTGAAATGCGTTAATATATATTTGTGCAAAACTTTGTATTTGCCTCACACTCAGAGACGTTAAAAAGCAATTTGTAACCTAGGGTTTTCTTCAAAATGCAAGATTTGGTTACATAGTTTATGCTTAAGGTTATCTATAGAGCGGGGAAAACCCCAAATTGTTTTTAGAAACCAAGATATGTTTAATGTCCCTTTAATAAAAAAAAGATTCTTGGATCCAAACGGAGTATGAGTAAAAAGCACAAGTCCTTTAATAAATGTTGTAAAAAGTCATACAAGGCTCAACAATAAGGCAATATCCTATGTGTTTCGTGCTGACACAGCACTCCGTCAGGGATAGAGTCGATGGGGCATATTTATCAAGCCTGAAGGCTCACCGGAAACAGAAGTTATGACCTGTCCTCCTGCTCTGAGGCAGCAGACAGAAATCAACCCGATCGAATACGATCAGGTTGATTGACACCCCCTGCTAGCGGCTAATTGACCGTGAATCTGCAGGGGGCGGCATTGGACAAGCAGTTCACCAGAACTACTGGTGCAACGATAAATGCAGAGAGCGTATGCTGTCGGCATTTATCGATGTGCAGCGGACATGATCCGCAATATCGGATCATGTCAGATCGCACTATGATAAATAGGCCCCTTACACCTCCTAACACATTTATAATGAAAAAGGTTTAACTCATAATGTGCCAACATTAATTGTATTCAAACATTTAAGCTACAGAGTTACAACATAAACATTTTATTTTTTGTTAAGCATAACCAATCTATCACCTATAGGGTATTGAATCTATACCCTGAAAGGAAAAAGCATTAATTAGCCTAATGTCACCTTGACCAGCAAAATGTTTAGCTACAGGAGGCTTGAGTTGAGATGCTACCTAATACGACGGTCCTTGAGAAAATGGGTTGTATGACCTACATACTGTTTCAAACTCATTTTGCAGAAAATTAAATAAACTACAAACTTTGTATTACATGTAAAATGTCTATTAATCTTATACTGAGTTCCTGTCACCGAGGACCTAAACTTATTTCCTGTTAATTCATATTAACAGCTCTTACATGGTAAAGTACCACATTTAAAGAACCCTGATTCAGGGTAATACAAGAGACACTTTTTCCAAGATTTAAAGGGACGGTCTACACCAGAATTGTTATTGTTTAAAAAGATAGATAATCCCTTTATTACCTATTCCCCAGTTTTGTATAACCAACACAGTTATATTAATACAAACAAAGCAAAATAGGTGATAAAAGTAAATTGGAAAGTTGTTTAAATTTACATGCCCTACCTGAATCATGAAAGTTTATTTTGGACTAGACTGTACCTTTAAATATTGCTATTTCCTTATTTTTGTAAGGAAATATTATCACTATAGAAGAGGTTTTCCATACAATATCTTTACTACAAAATTAAATGGTGCATTTAGTGGTTAAGAGCGTGTCTCTTGGCTCACAAAGGGCTAGATTACGATGCTCCTGCTCGAGTGTTAACATTCCTAGAAGTTACATTTTTGTGCATGTCGGGTAGCGCTAGTATTATTAAGTTGAAAGAAAAACGTTTGCGCACAAAATCTGACGAGTGCAAATAGTTAACAAGATTATATCGCATTAGCGATATCACATTCACCCCATTAAATTCATGTGAGCAGTGACGTTAAAGAAAACCCTAACACCTATACTCTTGCGCTCCCATCTCAATAAACCCCCTAATCTAATAACCCCTAAACTGCTGCATCCCCCTACTCTTTTAACTCTGCTACACTATTAACCCCTAAACTGCCACTACCCCATCACAATGAACTCCCTACACTTTTAACCCCTAAACTGCCACTACCCCAATGCAATAAACTCTCTACACTATAAACCCCTAAACCGCCACTACCCCATCTTAATAAACTCCCTACACCATTAACCCCTAAACAATTACGACCCCATCATAATAAACTCCCTACGCTATTAACCCCCTACTCTAGTTAACCCCTTCTCTACTTAACCTCTAAACTTCCACTATACTGCTATATATAATGCCCATACTCTATTAACCCCCTAACATCTAACTCCCTCAAGACCCCTAACCTAAAACCTCCTAAGCTGCAAAAAATAAAAAATTACCAGTAAAAACAAAAATTTTTTTCCAAAAAAGCCCTATCTTAAAACTAAATTACCCTAATCCCCCCTAATAACCCTATACTAAAACTAAAATAAGCCCCACAAAAAATAAACCTATCTTTAAAAAAATCGCCCTGAAAAGGGCATTTTTTGGGCAGTGTCCTCATTGAAGTGATTACAGCTCTTTTTTGAAAAAACCTATCCTGTGAAAACAAAACAATACTAAACATAACACCCCCCCCCTAAAAGAAAACCTAACTAAACCCCAAATTTTGTACTCATCATCTTGAATCCGGCTCCTTTGGGGGACATCGGCAGGTTCATGAATTGGGCGGTCCTCCTGCGGTGGTCCCCTAGTGCCACTACTGGATCCTCTTGGGTGGTCCTCTTCTTCCATCCGATCTGTCTTCATTCTATCACCGCAGCACACTGGAAATTGAATGCAAGGTTCCCACTTTTATAGGGGTGCCCTTGCATTTCTATTGGCTGATTTCATTGTTTTTTGGGGGGGATTAGTATAGGGGTTTTATTTTTTAAGAAAAAGAGCTAAAATCACTTATGCCTTTATAGCTTAGGTTTCTTCAGGATAGGGTATTTTTTAGCTTAGATTTTTTTTTTTTTAGGATAGGTTGTTTTTATAGCAAAAAAAGCTATAATTACTTGTTCTCTCACGTTTTTTTTAGGATAGGGATTTTAGATTACGATTTGTTATAAAGATAGCTTGTTTTTTTTTTTTATCCCTTCAGGGCACTGACCGACAAATGACCTTCTTAGGAAATTATGGCCTAGATTTAGAGTTGGGCGGTAGCCGTCAAAACCAGCGTTAGAGGCTCCTAACGCTGGTTTTAGGCTACCGCCGGTATTTGGAGTCAGTCAGGAAAGGGTCTAACGCTCACTTTCCAGCCGCGACTTTTCCATACCGCAGATCCCCTTACGTCATTTGCGTATCCTATCTTTTCAATGGGATCTTTCTAACGCTGGTATTTAGAGTCGTGGCTGAAGTGAGCGTTAGAAATCTAACGACAAAACTCCAGCCGCAGAAAAAAGTCAGTAGTTAAGAGCTTTCTGGGCTAACGCCGGTTTATAAAGCTCTTAACTACTGTGCTCTAAAGTACACTAACACCCATAAACTATGTACCCCTAAACCGAGGTCCCCCCACATCGCCGCCACTATATTTACATTTTTTAACCCCTAATCTTCCGCTCCGTACACTGCCGCCAAGTACGTTATCCCTATGTACCCCTAATCTGCTGCCCCTAACACCGCCGACCCCTATATTATATTTATTAACCCCTAATCTGCCGCCCCCGCTATCGCAGACCCCTGCATATTATTATTAACCCCTAATCTGCCGCTCCGTACACCACCGCCACCTACATTATAGCTATGTACCCCTAATCTGCTGCCCCTAACACCGCCGATCCCTATATTATATTTATTAACCCCTAATCTGCCCCCCTCAACGTCGCCTCCACCTGCCTACACTTATTAACCCCTAATCTGCCGAGCGGACCGCACCGCTACTATAATAAAGTTATTAACCACTAATCCGCCTCACTCCCGCCTCAATAACCCTATAATAAATAGTATTAACCCCTAATCTGCCCTCCCTAACATCGCCGACACCTAACTTCAATTATTAACCCCTAATCTGCCGACCTAATCTTGCCGCTACTGTAATAAATGGATTAACCCCTAAAGCTAAGTCTAACCCTAACACTAGCACCCCCTAAATTAAATATAATTTAAATCTAACGAACTAAATTAACTCTTATTAAATAAATTATTCCAATTTAAAGCTAAATACTTACCTGTAAAATAAACCCTAATATAGCTACAATATAAATAATAATTATATTATAGCTATTTTAGGATTTATATTTATTTTACAGGCAACTTTGTATTTATTTTAACCAGGTACAATAGCTATTAAATAGTTAAGAACTATTTAATAGCTAAAATAGTTAAAATATTTACAAATTTACCTGTAAAATAAATCCTAACCTAAGTTACAATTAAACCTAACACTACACTATCAATAAATAAATTAAATAAAATACCTACAATTACCTACAATTAAACCTAACACTACACTATCAATAAATGAATTAAATACAATACCTACAAATAACTACAATTAAATAAACTAACTAAAGTACAAAAAATAAAAAAGAACTAAGTTACAAAAAATAAAAAAATATTTACAAACATTAGAAAAATATTACAACAATTTTAAACTAATTACACCTACTCTAAGCCCCCTAATAAAATAACAAAGCCCCCAAAATAAAAAATGCCCTACCCTATTCTAAATTAAAAAAGTTCAAAGCTCTTTTACCTTACCAGCCCTGAACAGGGCCCTTTGCGGGGCATGCCCCAAGAAATTCAGCTCTTTTGCCTGTAAAAAAAACACATACAATACCCCCCCCAACATTACAACCCACCACCCACATACCCCTAATCTAACTCAAACCCCCCTTAAATAAACCTAACACTATGCCCCTGAAGATCTTCCTACCTTATCTTCACCTCACCGGGTATCACTGATCGGTCCTGGCTCCAAAATCTTCATCCAACCCAAGCGGGGGCTGGCGATCCATAATCCTGCGGCTGAAGAGGTCCAGAAGAGGCTCCAAAGTCTTCATCCTATACGGGAAGACGAGGCGATCCAGACCGGCAACCATCTTGATCCAAGCGGCATCTTCTATCTTCATCCGATGAGGAACGGCTCCATCGTGAAGACCTCCAGCGCGGACCAATCTTCTTCCGACGATGTCCAACTGAAGAATGACGGTTCCTTTAAGGGACGTCATCCAAGATGGCGTCCCTCGAATTCCGATTGGCTGATAGGATTCTATCAGCCAATCGGAATTAAGGTAGGAAAATTCTGATTGGCTGATGGAATCAGCCAATCAGAATCATGTTCAATCCGATTGGCTGATCCGATCAGCCAATCAGATTGAGCTCGCATTCTATTGGCTGTTTTTCCGATCAGCCAATAGAATTAGGTGTTATTTTACAGGTAAATTTGTAATTATTTTAACTATTTTAGCTATTAAATAGTTCTTAACTATTTAATAGCTATTGTACCTGGTTAAAATAAATACAGTTACCTGTAAAATAAATATAAATCCTAATATAGCTATAATATAATTATTATTTATATTGTAGCTATATTAGGATTTATTTTACAGGTAAGTATTTAGCTTTAAATAGGAATAATTTATTTAATAAGAGTTAATTTATTTCGTTAGATTTAAATTATATTTAATTTAGGGGGGTGTTAGTGTTAGGATTAGGGGTTAATGTTTGAAGTTAGGTGTCGGCAATGTTAGGGAGGGCAGATTAGGGGTTAATACTATTTATTATAGGGTTATTGAGGCGGGAGTGAGGCGGATTAGGGGTTAATAACTTTATTATAATAGCGGTGCGGTCCGCTCGGCAGATTAGGGGTTAATAAGTGTAGGCAGGTGGAGGCGACGTTGTGGGGGGCAGATTAGGGGTTAATAAATATAATATAGGGGTCGGCGGTGTTAGGGGCAGCAGATTAGGGGTACATAGGGATAATGTAAGTAGCGGCGGTTTACAGAGCGGCAGATTAGGGGTTAAAAAAATATGCAGGGGTCAGCGATAGTGTGGGCGGCAGAATAGGGGTTAATAAGTGTAAGGTTAGGGGTGTTTAGACTCGGGGTACATGTTAAAGTGTTAGGTGCAGACGTAGGAAGTGTTTCCCCATAGCAAACAATGGGGCTGCGTTAGGAGCTGAACGCAGCTTTTTTGCAGGTGTTAGGTTTTTTTGAGCTCAAACAGCCCCATTGTTTTCTATGGGGGAATCGTGCACGAGCACGTTTTTGAAGCTGGCCGCGTCCGTAAGCACCGCTGGTATCGAGAGTTAAAGTTGAGGTAAATATGCTATACGCTCCTTTTTTGGAGCCTAACGCAGCCATTCTGTGAACTCTAAATACCAGCGGTATTTAAAAGGTGCGGCCAGAAAAAAGCCAGCGTAGCTAACGCACCCCTTTGGCCGCTCTCTCTAAATCTAGGCGTATGTTTCTTGTTTTTTTTTTATATATATATATTAGTGATGCACCGAAATGGAAATTCTGGACCGAAACCGAACCCGAAAATCCAGGATGCACTTAGCCGAAAATGTCTTTTTTTTTTCAAAAAAAAATTTTTTTTTAGTTTTTTTTTCATAATTAGACTATTTAATGAATGAATCTGAATTGAAAACCTTCAAGCCAATTAAAAAAAAAAGCCCACACTTTTATTGAAAGTAACAAACTAAAATTGGACAAAAATATCTTAAAACAATAATATGCTACACAATAATTTTACCAAGAAAAAAAGAAAACAGGCAAAAAATGATAATGCCATTTTTGGCCAAAATGTTTCTGCGACCAAAATTTTGGTGCATCCCTACTTAAAACAATATTAAATATCAATATACTGTATTATTCTTTATTTAGTTCTATGTAACAGAATCAGATTTGAGTTGTTTTTTTTTTTACCAATTATCCAAATAAAGTATAGTCATACAAAACTCATTATATGCAAAACAGTAAGTCAAGTAATGAACTTAAACAGCAGCTCTAGGCTAGCATAAAATTTGAAACATGCTACACAATAATTTTACCGAAAATAACAGGCAAAATAACCGAAAACCGAAATAGCCAAAAATGCCATTTTCGGCCTAAACGTTTCTGCGACCGAAATTTCGGTGCATCCCTAATATATATATATTTTTAAAGATAGTTTCTTTCTAAAGACACGATGAGTCCACGGATCATCTAATTACTATTGGGAATATCACTCCTGCCCAGCAGGAGGTGGCAAAGAGCACCACAGTGAAGCTGTTTAATATCACCTCCCTTCCCTCCAATCCCAGTCATTCTCTTTGCCTACATTAGAGCAAGGAAGTGGTCTTAATTTAGTTCTTAAGGTTCTTCAAGGGGCTCTGTTTGAGCTTATGCATTCCTTAGATATTAAGTTTTTATCTTGGAAAGTTTTGTTTCTTGTTGCTATTTCATCTGCTCGTAGAGTGTCAGAGCTCTCGGCATTTCAGTATGAGTCTACTTACCTTATTTTTCATTTGGATAAGGTAGTTTGGCGTACTAAATTAGGGTTTCTCCCTAAAGTAGTTCCAGACCGGAACATTAATCAGGAGATTGTTGTTCCTTCCCTGTGTCATAATCCTTCTCAAAAGGAACGGCTTTTGCACAATCTGGACGTGGTGCGTGCATTAAAATTCTATTTACAGGCGACTAAGGATTTTCGTCAGTCGTCTGCTCTGTTTGTGGTATTCTCTGGGAAAAGTAAGGGACAGAAAGCTATGGCTACTTCTCTTTCTTTGTGGCTGAAGAGTATCATTCGCTTTGCCTATGAAACTGCTGGACAGTAGCCTCCTGAGAGAGTTATGGCTCATTCTACGAGGGCTGTTTCCTCTTCCTGGGCATTCAAAAATGAAGCTTCTGTGGAACAGATTTGCAAGGCTGCAACTTGGTCCTCTCCTCACACTTTTTCAGAATTCTATAAATTTGACACTTTTGCCTCAGCTGAGGCCACTTTTGGGAGAAAGGTTCTTCAAGCAGTGGTGCCTTCAGTTTAGGTTGCCTGTCTTGTCCCTCCCTTATCTGTGTACTCTAGCTTGGGTATTGATTTCCAATAGTAATTAGATGATCCGTGGACTCATTGTGTCATTAGAAAGAAAACAAAATGTATGCTTACCTGATAAATTTCTTTCTTTCTTGACACTATGAGTCCACGGCCCGTCCTGTTCTTTAGATAGGTTGTTGGTATGTTATAAACTTCCGACACCTCTGGACCTTGTTGCTTCCTTTCTCTCATTTACTTCGGTCGAATGACTGGGGTTGGAGGGAAGGAAGGTGATATTTAACAACTTTGCTGTGGTGCTCTTTGCCGCCTCCTGCTGGGCAGGAGTTATATTCCCAATAGTAATTAGATGATCCGTGGACTCATCGTGTCAAGAAAGAAATACATTTATCAGGTAAGCATGCATTTTTTTTGTTGTTGTTTGTTTTAGTATAGGGATTTTGTAGGGGGAGGGTCTTTTTTGGGTACTTTAGTTTTAGGATAGAGCTTTTACTGGTTGTAGGTTTTTTTTTTTTTTAAATAATAGTGTTTTATTATTTTTTGTAACTTAGGGGGTCTTAGGTAAGGGGTCTTGGGGGTTATTGCAGTGGGGTATTGGTGGTTTAGGGGTTAATAATGAAGTTTTTTTGCGGTGGGGTAATGGCGGTTTAGGGATTAATAATGTAGGGAGTTTATTGCAATAGCGTTGTGAAAGTTAAGGATTTAATAGTGAAGGGAGTTTATTGTGATGGGGTGTGGCAGTTTAGGGGTTGTTAATAGTGTAGCGGGGTAGTTTACAATGAGGGATGTGGCGGATTATGGGTTAATAGAGTAGCAGTGTTAAAGGATTAGGGGGTTGTGGTGGATTAGGGATTACTATAGTAGGGGGTTAATAGCGATGGAGGTAATGGTAGTTTCGGGGTTAGTAGCGATGGGAGTTATGGCGGTTTAGGGGTTAAAAGTTTAAACTTTACCTTTTTTTGTTTTTTGTTTTTTTGTTTCATGCAATTTTTTTCTCCACCAAAACGAATGCGAGCTTTAAAGTTGTGTGAAATGCGATTGCGTTTGAGCGTAACTTTAATCAGTAAACAAATGTTTTTCTTTTTCAAAATTGTTATGACAGTAGTGAATTTATTTTTTATTTTTGTAGTAGTAGCAATATAGGTGTAACAGATTTTAAATATAAGACCATGACCTATTTAGTGGGCACACCACCCAGTTGATTTTACTTGCTACCCAGCTAAAATGTAAGGAGGATGTTGTCCAGGTAATGCCAGGACCTTCCCCTATTTCGTCCCGAACCTCTATGGCAGCTAACACTGTGTCCTGCGGTTCCTCTTTAACTCCCAGCGGAGCATTTTTAAAGGCAGAGATTGCTTCACAGGTGTCCTCAGCGATATCTGCAGCCTTAGCCGAGTTTCCCAGCTATTCAGGGAAGCATAAGAGGAAATTGTAAGGTTTCAGAGACTAGGGTATCTGTTTCTAACGCTGACCCTCCTTTAAGATTGGAGGATGAGGAGAATTCTCGCTCAGAGGGTGAGATTTCAGATTCAGACAGTATAATGCCCTTCTCTGATAGTGAAGGTTCTTCCTTCAGGTTTAAGGAAGTGTTTTTTTTTTGTTTTGTTTTTTTTAAATTCTCTTTTATTAAAGAAATACAGGTACAAGTAGATATATATCAGCATTTACAAGGCATAGTTATAAGACATTAAAGAAATGCTACATACTAAACATCCGTATATTAACATTTGTAGTATAGTTGCTATTGAGCATTACAGAAGAAGGTGGAATATTGCTCAAAGGTATATATGGACTATGCAAATCTGAATACAAAGGATTGAGACTGTATAAAAGAGATCTGAGCATTGAGAGGTACATAAAGGACTAGTCGAGTACCATTTTATACTAAACCTGTGCCTCTTAATTTTTTTTTTATATATTAACAACTAAGAACAGGACAAAACATTCAACAAAACATACAACAAAACGTAAAACCAAATATTAACACTGGTGGTATGCCCAAAAGGGTATACTAATTCTCGTTGCAGTGGGTATAACAGGTAATATGCAGCTTTATAGAAGATTAAATATATGTATATGTGGTGCTCACATAGCAAAGAAACCAAGTTACATTCAGTTGTGCATATATATATATATATATATATATATATATATAAAATCAGGGTAAAGATAAGCACTCACTGGATTTAAATACAATAACTATTTATTAGTAGTGACGTTTCGGGGCATTCACCCCTTCCTCAGAGTCTATATATATATATATATATATATATATATATATATATATATATATATATATATATATAAATATATATATATATATATATATATATAAATATATACTCATACACACATACATACCCCCACACATACAAGTCGTTGTAGATGAAACTAATAAAGTGAAACAGCAGGCTTTTATAATATGAGATGAGGTAAGCCAATGCATGAAAAACCAGTTGCATCATTCAATATGAAGAGAGAGGCAGCACTGAAAGATAATTAGCAGGAATGTTTAAGTAATGCTACTAATGTCTAGGCTATACTGTGGAAACAGAGACTGGGCAATCCCAGTGTATTAAACACAAGTGATGCATGAGACTGCAAATAATTCTAATAAAGTAATACAGCATGCTTCTGCATATAGAGTAAACGGAAGTATATCAGAATAGAAAATACAAATTGCATCCTACAATGTAAAAAAAGAGACAGGATTGAGAAATCATTAACAAAATATATAAACAATAATACCAATGTCTAGGTTATACTGTGGAAACAAATCAGGAGTTTTCAGCATGGGAAACTGGGCAACCTCAATATGTTAACTCTAAGAAAGGGAAACCATATTTCTCCAACATTGGTGTGTCCGGTCCACGGCGTCATCCTTACTTGTGGGAATATCTCTTCCCCAACAGGAAATGGCAAAGAGCCCAGCAAAAGCTGTCCATATAGTCCCTCCTAGACTCCGCCCACCCCAGTCATTCTCTTTGCCGTTGCACAGGCAACATCTCCACGGAGATGGTTAAGAGTATGTGGTGTTTAGTTGTAGTTTTTTTTTTTTAATTCTACTATCAAGAGTTTGTTATTTTAAAATAGTGCTGGTATTTACTATTTACTCTGAAACAGAAAAAGATGAAGAGTTCTGTTTGTGAGAGGAAGATGATTTTAGCAGCAGTAACTAAAATCGTTTGCTGTTTCCACATAGGACTGTTGAGATGAAGTAACTTCAGTTGGGGGAAACAGCAGACTTTTCTGCTTAAGGTATGACTAGCCATATTTCTAACAAGACTGTGTAATGCTGGAAGGCTGTCATTTCCCCTCATGGGGACCGGTAAGCCATTTTCTTAGTCTCAAGCAGAATAAAGGGCTTAATATGGGCTATAAAACTGGTAGACACTTTTATGGGCAAAATCGATTGCTTTATTTGGGCATTTTATACATCTTAGGTTTGAAATTCACACTTATAAACTTTGGGGAACGTTTTTTTAACGTCAGGCACTCAGTTAGACACCTTTTCAGTCAGGAAGGGCCTTCCCAGTTGTAGGCTGAGCCTCATTTTCGCGCCATTACTGCGCAGTTACTTTTGAGAGCAAGACATGCAGATGCATGTGTGTGGATCTGAAAGTAGTTGGAAAGGTTCCTAGAAGGCTTCATTTGGTATCGTATTCCCCCCTGGGTTTGGTAAAGTCGCAGCAAAGGCTGTAGCTGGGACTGTAGAGGGGTTAAAACTGTAACCGGCTCCGGTTTCTTTTTTTTAAGGGTTAAAGCTCTGAAATTTGGTGTGCAATACTTTGAATGCTTTAAGACACTGTGGTGAAAATTTGGTAAATTTTGAACAATTCCTTCATACTTTTTCACATATTCAGTAATAAAGTGTGCACTGTTTAAAATTTAAAGAGACAGTAACGGTTTTTGTTTTAAAACGGTTTTTGTACTTTATTGACAAGTTTAAGCCTGTTTAACATGTCTGCACCTTCAGATAAGCTATGTTCTATATGTATGAAGATCAATGTGTCTCCCCCTTCAAAATTGTGTGATAATTGTGCCATAGCGTCCAAACAAAGTAAGGACAGTTTAGCAAGAAAGAGAAAGTTCAGTGGCACTACCTATTAAGTTAGACTGCCTACACCCTCATTATATTCAGTAGCTCCTAGGCTATTAATTGGGGTACGTGGTGCTGTGTATTAATTTTCTGAACACGAACAAGCGAAGAGTTAAAGACCCTTCTCAGAATACACTCATAGCACTCCTAGTAGGCATATGTGACGTGAATTAAACTAGATATAACATGGACAACGAATGGTTAGAGAGATCTCATTGGATTAAATAAAATATAACTTTTAATTGTTAACACATAAAAACAGAGTTAAAATCTAGGGATGTGCAGGTTAAAATTGAAAAACTCGTAGTAGAGTGTTGAGATACTGAAATTAATACCTGATTGTAAAATTGTACCAGAGTAATGCTTTAGGTAACGATACCTGAATGTACATATTTCACATAGTGAATGAAAATGAACACTCTTACAGTGCAGTATTATTAAATGTCACCACAGTTAAAGATAAGGTGTACTCCTCTGATGTGCAATCGTGTGGCCCAATATAAATAGTGGTGTTCTTAGATTCTTGTATATTTCAGAAGTGCTCATATATAGGATCAGAGCCCCTTCTGAATTATAAATGTATTCTTATGATAATATATGTTTATACAATCAGTGTGCTTGGTGCATACTTGGGTATCACGTTATCTGCTGGCAAGTATTAAATCAGATCACAAATAGTATTTATTTGAGTAGATATCTAATACATCCTTTGAATTAGTATATAATCTCAACGTATTGTTTTTAGAGTTATCCTGGGTGAAAAACCTTTTATTAACCACTTTAAGTGTAATATTGTGGTTTGTTACTATTCGTTTATCACTTGAAGAAAACCACCTTTTAATAAGTATTGAAGATTGGTCACTAAATGAGGGTCCACATATGTGGCTATTGGTTTGAAACAAGGATTGACTTAAATAGTTAGATATCAAATATTATAATGAAACATTCTGACTGGTGTGAATATTAGTATTGCTGCTGACTTAAGTGTCTAAGATTAGCAGCTATAGCAACATTGCTTTCCCACACCTGTGATAAGTTCTGATAGTATGCAATGCAATCAGAGCAGTCTAATATAGAATGACATCCAAATCCTTGCTGATATATAATTCAGTTTCGGTTAGCTGAAATTCAGCGCAAACCATTAGTATCTATATATAGGTAGGTGCAGGCAGAAAGGAGTTAGTGAGTATCAAGTGCATTACGTATCAGCGTTTCTATCTTTCAATATTGATTTCAATTCACTCCATATTTTGTCTGGCTACAGTTGGTGTTATAATTGCCGGCAGTCTTTCTAGATACTTGTAACTGAAAGTTTACCCCTAAATAGTCACCACCTGCGGATACCCTCCTAAGTAGTTGTGGCTCAAAGGCTATACACTGATATGGCGACCAAACTAATATCGGTGGTTTATCAAGCACCCGGAGGCTCTAAACTGGGTCAAGGCTGAGACATCATACACAGCTAAGTGTAAGTTAAACGGTTCTGAACCGCCAAAAATAATGAGTATCAGATTAATATTGCTACTACAAGTAAGCCCTAACAAACACAGGAGCTCCCTGACTCCTCACCAGTTCCCTAACATGTGACACACCCCCCTTTGAGAAAGCCGTGAGAACGGCGAAACATGTTAGGGAACTGGTGAGGAGTCAGGGAGCTCCTGTGTTTGTTAGGGCTTACTCGTAGTAGCAATATTAATCTGATACTCATTATTTTTGGCGGTTCAGAACCGTTTAACTTACACTTAGCTGTGTATGATGTCTCAGCCTTGACCCAGTTTAGAGCCTCCGGGTGCTTGATAAACCACCGATATTAGTTTGGTCGCCATAACAGTGTATAGCCTTTGAGCCACAACTACTTAGGAGGGTATCCGCAGGTGGTGACTATTTAGGGGTAAACTTTCAGTTACAAGTATCTAGAAAGACTGCCGGCAATTATAACACCAACTGTAGCCAGACAAAATATGGAGTGAATTGAAATCAATATTGAAAGATAGAAACGCTGATACGTAATGCACTTGATACTCACTAACTCCTTTCTGCCTGCACCTACCTATATATAGATACTAATGGTTTGCGCTGAATTTCAGCTAACCGAAACTGAATTATATATCAGCAAGGATTTGGATGTCATTCTATATTAGACTGCTCTGATTGCATTGCATACTATCAGAACTTATCACAGGTGTGGGAAAGCAATGTTGCTATAGCTGCTAATCTTAGACACTTAAGTCAGCAGCAATACTAATATTCACACCAGTCAGAATGTTTCATTATAATATTTGATATCTAACTATTTAAGTCAATCCTTGTTTCAAACCAATAGCCACATATGTGGACCCTCATTTAGTGACCAATCTTCAATACTTATTAAAAGGTGGTTTTCTTCAAGTGATAAACGAATAGTAACAAACCACAATATTACACTTAAAGTGGTTAATAAAAGGTTTTTCACCCAGGATAACTCTAAAAACAATACGTTGAGATTATATACTAATTCAAAGGATGTATTAGATATCTACTCAAATAAATACTATTTGTGATCTGATTTAATACTTGCCAGCAGATAACGTGATACCCAAGTATGCACCAAGCACACTGATTGTATAAACATATATTATCATAAGAATACATTTATAATTCAGAAGGGGCTCTGATCCTATATATGAGCACTTCTGAAATATACAAGAATCTAAGAACACCACTATTTATATTGGGCCACACGATTGCACATCAGAGGAGTACACCTTATCTTTAACTGTGGTGACATTTAATAATACTCCACTGTAAGAGTGTTCATTTTCATTCACTATGTGAAATATGTACATTCAGGTATCGTTACCTAAAGCATTACTCTGGTACAATTTTACAATCAGGTATTAATTTCAGTATCTCAACACTCTACTACGAGTTTTTCAATTTTAACCTGCACATCCCTAGATTTTAACTCTGTTTTTATGTGTTAACAATTAAAAGTTATATTTTATTTAATCCAATGAGATCTCTCTAACCATTCGTTGTCCATGTTATATCTAGTTTAATTCACGTCACATATGCCTACTAGGAGTGCTATGAGTGTATTCTGAGAAGGGTCTTTAACTCTTCGCTTGTTCGTGTAAAGTAAGGACAGTACTGCCACAGATAGTAAAGTTGCCCAAGATGATTCATCAGATGAAGGGAGTAGACATAGTTCTACATCATCTCCTTCTGTGTCTACACCAGTTTTGCCCACGCAGGAGGCCCCTAGTACTTCTAGCGCGCCAATGCTTATTACTATGCAACAATTGACGGCAGTAATGGATAACTCCATAGCAAATATTTTATCCAAAATGCCTGCATATCAGAGAAAGCGCGATTGCTCTGTTTTAAACACTGTAGAGCAGGAGGGCGCTGATGATAATTGCTCTGTCATACCCTCACACCAATCTGAAGGGGTCATGAGGGAGGTTTTGTCAGACGGGGAAATTTCAGATTCAGGTAGAATTTCTCAACAGGCAGAACCTGATGTTGTGACATTTAAATTTAAATTAGAGCATCTCCGCGCACTGCTTAAGGAGGTGTTGTCTACTCTGGATGATTGTGACAACCTGGTCATTCCAGAAAAATTATGCAAGATGGACAAGTTCCTAGAGGTTCCGGTGCACCCCGACGCTTTTCCTATACCCAAGCGGGTGGCGGACATAGTGAATAAGGAGTGGGAGAAGCCCGGCATACCTTTTGTCCCCCCTCCTATATTTAAGAAATTATTTCCTATGGTCGACCCCAGAAAGGACTTATGGCAGACAGTCCCTAAGGTCGAGGGGGCAGTTTCTACTCTAAACAAGCGCACTACTATTCCTATAGAGGATAATTGTGCTTTCAAAGATCCTATGGATAAAAAATTGGAGGGTCTGCTTAAAAAGATTTTTGTACAGCAAGTTTACCTCCTGCAACCCATTTCGTGCATTGTTCCTGTCACTACAGGAGCGTGGTTCTGGTTCGAGGAACTAGAAAAGTCGCTCGGTAGAGAGACTCCGTATGAGGAGGTTATGGACAGAGTTCACGCACTCAAGTTGGCTAATTCTTTTATTTTAGCTGCCGCTTTGCAATTAGCTAGATTAGCGGCGAAAAATTCAGGGTTTGCAATTGTGGCGCGCAGAGCGCTTTGGCTAAAGTCTTGGTCAGCGGATGTATCTTCCAAGACAAAATTGCTTAATATCCCCTTTGGGCCAGAATTGAAAGAGATTATCTCAGACATCACTGGGGGAAAGGGCCACACCCTTCCACAAGATAGGCCTTTCAAAGCCAAGAATAAGTCTAATTTTCGTTCCTTTCGCAATTTCAGGAACGGACCGGCCTCCAACTCCCATCCTCTAAACAAGAGGGTAATGCTTCACAAACCAAACCAGCCTGGAAACCGATGCAAGGCTGGAACAAGGGTAAGCAGGCCAAGAAGCCTGCTGCTGCTAACAAAACAGCATGAAGGAGTAGCCCCCGATCCGGGACCGGATCTAGTAGGGGGCAGACTCTCTCTCTTTGCTCAGGCTTGGGCAAGAGATGTTCAGGATCCCTGGGCACTAGAAATAGTTTCTCAGGGTTATCTTCTGGAATTCAAGGAACTACCCCCAAGGGGAAGGTTCCACATGTCTCACTTATCCTCAAACCAAATAAAGAGACAGGCATTCTTACATTGTGTAGAAGACCTGTTAAAAATGGGAGTGATACACCCAGTTCCAATGGCGGAACAAGGAATGGGATTTTACTCAAATCTGTTTGTAGTTCCCAAAAAAGAGGGAACTTTCAGACCAATTCTGGATTTAAAGATCCTAAACAAATTTCTCAGAGTACCATCGTTCAAAATGGAAACCATTCGAACGATTCTACCTACAATCCAGGAAGGTCAATTTATGACTACCGTGGATCTAAAGGATGCGTATCTACATATTCCTATCCACAAAGATCATCATCAGTTCCTAAGGTTCGCCTTTCTGGACAAACATTACCAGTTTGTGGCCCTCCCATTCGGGTTAGCCACTGCTCCAAGGATTTTCACAAAGGTACTCGGGTCCCTTCTAGCGGTTCTAAGACCAAGGGGCATTGCAGTAGTACCTTACTTGGCCGACATTCTAATACAAGCGTCGTCTCTTTCAAAGGCAAAGGCTCACACAGACATAGTTCTGGCCTTTCTCAGATCTCACGGATGGAAGGTGAACATAGAAAAAAGTTCCCTGTCTCCATCGACAAGAGTTCCTTTCTTGGGAACAATAATAGATTCTTTAGAAATGAGGATTTTCCTGACAGAAGTCAGAAAGTCAAAGCTTCTAAACACTTGTCAAGTTCTTCATTCTATTCCACGTCCTTCCGTAGCTCAGTGCATGGAAGTGGTAGGATTGATGGTTGCAGCAATGGACATAGTTCCTTTTGCACGAATTCATCTAAGACCATTACAACTGTGCATGCTGAAACAGTGGAATGGGGACTATACAGACTTGTCTCCAGTGATTCAAGTAGATCAGAAGACCAGAGACTCACTCCGTTGGTGGCTAACCCTGGACCACCTGTCCCAGGGAATGAGCTTCCGCAGACCAGAGTGGGTCATCGTCACGACCGACGCCAGTCTAGTGGGCTGGGGCGCGGTCTGGGAATCCCTGAAAGCTCAGGGACTATGGTCTCGGGAAGAGTCTCTTCTCCCGATAAACATTCTGGAACTGAGAGCGATATTCAATGCTCTCAGGGCTTGGCCTCAACTAGCAAAGGCCAGATTCATAAGATTCCAATCAGACAACATGACGACTGTTGCTTATATCAATCATCAGGGGGGAACAAGGAGTTCCCTGGCGATGAGAGAAGTGACCAAAATAATAAGATGGGCGGAGGATCACTCCTGCCACCTATCTGCGATCCACATCCCAGGAGTGGAAAACTGGGAGGCGGATTATCTGAGTCGTCAGACATTCCATCCGGGGGAGTGGGAACTCCACCCGGAGATCTTTGCCCAGTTAACTCAATTATGGGGCATTCCAGACATGGATCTGATGGCGTCTCGTCAGAACTTCAAGGTTCCTTGCTACGGGTCCAGATCCAGGGATCCCAAGGCGACTCTAGTGGATGCACTAGTAGCGCCTTGGACCTTCAACCTAGCTTATGTGTTTCCACCGTTTCCTCTCATTCCCAGGCTGGTAGCCAGGATCAAGCAGGAGAGGGCCTTGGTGATCTTGATAGCTCCTGCGTGGCCACGCAGGACTTGGTATGCAGACCTGGTGAATATGTCATCGGTTCCACCATGGAAGCTACCTTTGAGACAGGATCTTCTTGTACAGGGTCCATTCGAACATCCAAATCTAGTCTCCGTCCAGCTGACGGCTTGGAAATTGAACGCTTGATTCTATCAAAGCGTGGGTTTTCAGATTCCGTGATAGATACTTTGGTTCAGGCCAGAAAACCGGTAACTAGAAAGATTTACCATAAAATATGGAAAAGATATATCTGCTGGTGTGAATCCAAGGGATTCTTATGGAATAAGATCAAAATTCCTAAGATCCTTTCCTTTCTACAAGAAGGTTTGGATAAGCGATTATCATCGAGTTCTCTAAAGGGACATATTTCTGCTTTATCTGTCTTGTTACACAAACGACTGGCAGCTGTTCCAGATGTTCAAGCATTTGTTCAGGCTCTGGTTAGGATCAAGCCTGTTTACAGACCTTTGACTCCTCCTTGGAGTCTAAATCTAGTTCTTTCAGTTCTCCAAGGGGTTCCGTTTGAACCTTTACATTCCATAGATATTAAGTTGTTATCTTGGAAAGTTTTGTTTTTAGTTGCTATTTCTTCTGCTAGAAGTGTTTCTGAGTTATCTGCTCTGCAGTGTACTCCTCCCTATCTGGTGTTCCATTCAGATAAGGTTGTTTTGCGTACTAAGCCTGGTTTTCTTCCAAAGGTTGTTTCCAGCAAAAATATTAACCAGGAGATAGTTGTACCTTCTTTGTGTCCGATTCCAGTTTCAAAGAAGGAACGTTTGTTACACAACTTAGATGTAGTCCGTGCTCTAAAATTCTATTTAGAGGCTACAAAAGAGTTCAGACAAACATCTTCTCTGTTTGTCGTCTATTCTGGTAAAAGGAGAGGTCAAAAAGCGACTTCTACCTCTCTTTCCTTTTGGCTTAAAAGCATCATCCGATTGGCTTACGAGACTGCCGGACGGCAGCCTCCTGAAAGAATCACAGCTCACTCTACTAGGGCTGTGGCTTCCACATGGGCCTTCAAGAACGAGGCTTCTGTTGATCAGATATGTAAGGCAGCGACTTGGTCTTCCCTGCACACTTTTGCCAAATTTTACAAATTTGATACTTTTGCTTCTTCGGAGGCTATTTTTGGGAGAAAGGTTTTGCAAGCCGTGGTGCCTTCTGTTTAGGTAACCTGATTTGCTCCCTCCCTTCATCCGTGTCCTAAAGCTTTGGTATTGGTTCCCACAAGTAAGGATGACGCCGTGGACCGGGCACACCAATGTTGGAGAAAACAGAATTTATGCTTACCTGATAAATTACTTTCTCCAACGGTGTGTCCGGTCCACGGCCCGCCCTGGTTTTTTAATCAGGTTTGATTAATTATTTTCTCTAACTACAGTCACCACGGCACCCTATAGTTTCTCCTGTTTTTTTTTTCCTCCTGTCTGTCGGTCGAATGACTGGGGTGGGCGGAGCCTAGGAGGGACTATATGGACAGCTTTTGCTGGGCTCTTTGCCGTTTCCTGTTGGGGAAGAGATATTCCCACAAGTAAGGATGACACTGTGGACCGGACACACCGCTGGAGAAAGTAATTTATCAGGTAAGCATAAATTCTGTTTTTCCTACATATAAACATAGAAAGCAAAATGAGGTATCAGAGTATAAAATGCAAATTGTTTCATTCAATGTGATGACTGAGACAGCATTGATACGGCTAGATTTAGAGTTTTGTCGGTAACGACCCGCGTAGCTAACGCTGGCTTTTTTCTGGCCGCACCTTTAAAATAACTCTGGTATTGAGAGTTCACAGAATGGCTGCGTTAGGCTCCAAAAAAGGAGCGTAGAGCATATTTAACGCAACTTCAACTATCGATACCAGAGTTGCTTACAGACGCGGCCAGCCTCAAAAACGTGCTCGTGCACGATTCCCCCATAGGAAACAATGGGGCTGTTTGAGCTGAAAAAAAACCTAACACCTGCAAAAAAGCAGCGTTCAGCTCCTAACGCAGCCCCATTCGTTTCCTATGGGGAAACACTTCCTACGTCTGCACCTAACACTCTAACATGTACCCCGAGTCTAAACACCCCTAACCTTACACTTATTAACCCCTAATCTGCCGCCCCCACTATCGCTGACCCCTGTATATTATTTTTAACCCCTAATCTGCCGCTCCGTAAACCGCAGCTACTTACATTATCCCTATGTACCCCTAATCTGCTGCCCCTAACACCGCCGACCCCTATATTATATTTATTAACCCCTAATCTGCCCCCCACAACGTCGCCTCCACCTGTCTACACTTATTAACCCCTAATCTGCCGAGCGGACCGCACCGCTACTATAATAAAGTTATTAACCCCTAATCCGCCTCACTAACCCTATAATAAATAGTATTAACCCCTAATCTGCCCTCCCTAACATCGCCGACACCTAACTTCAATTATTAACCCCTAATCTGCCGACTGGAGCTCACCGCTATTCTAATAAATGTATTGACCCCTAAAGCTAAGTCTAACCCTAACACTAACACCCCCCTAAGTTAAATATAATTTTAATCTAACGAAATTAATTAACTCTTATTAAATAAATTATTCATATTTAAAGCTAAATACTTACCTGTAAAATAAATCCTAATATAGCTACAATATAAATTATAATTATATTATAGCTATTTTAGGATTAATATTTATTTTACAGGTAACTTTGTATTTATTTTAACCAGGTACAATAGCTATTAAATAGTTAAGAACTATTTAATAGCTAAAATAGTTAAAATAATTACAAATTTACCTGTAAAATAAATCCTAACCTAAGTTACAATTAAACCTAACACTATACTATCAATAAATTAATTAAATAAAATACCTATAATTATCTACAATTAAACCTAACACTACACTATCAATAAATAAATTAAATACAATTCCTACAAATAAATACAATGAAATAAACTAACTAAAGTACAAAAAATAAAAAAATATTTACAAACATTAGAAATATATTACAACAATTTTAAACTAATTACACCTACTCTAAGCCCCCTAATAAAATAACAAAGCCCCCCAAAATAAAAAAAATGCCCTACCCTATTCTAAATTACTAAAGTTCAAAGCTCTTTTACCTTACCAGCCCTGAACAGGGCCCTTTGCGGGGCATGCCCCAAGAAGTTCAGCTCTTTTGCCTGTAAAAAAAAACATACAATACCCCCCCCAACATTACAACCCACCACCCACATACCCCTAATCTAACCCAAACCCCCCTTAAATAAACCTAACACTAAGCCCCTGAAGATCTCCCTACCTTGAGTCGTCTTCACCCAGCCGAGCCAAATTCTTCATCCAAGCGGAGCAAGAAGAGGTCCTCCATCCGGTAGAAGTCTTCATCCAAGCGGGGCAGAAGAGGTCTTCCATCCGATTGAAGTCTTCATCCAAGAGGCATCTTCTATCGTCATCCATCCGGAGCGGAGCGGCAGCATCCTGAAGACCTCCGACGCGGAACATCCATCCTGGCCGACGACTGAACGACGAATGACGGTTCCTTTAAATGACGTCATCCAAGATGGCATCCCTCGAATTCCGATTGGCTGATAGGATTCTATCAGCCAATCGGAATTAAGGTAGGAATATTCTGATTGGCTGATGGAATCAGCCAATCAGAATCAAGTTCAATCCGATCAGATTGAGCTCGCATTCTATTGGCTGATCGGAACAGTAAAATGATGGTGCACTTTAAAGCAGTCCCTTATGGAAGTCCCAAACATGAGGGGGGTGAATTAATACCCTATCTCTGCAAAGGATATCATCCAACTCCTACACGAGCAGGGAGAGGATGAACGCTGCAAACAAAGCATGAGTGAACAGGACATAAACTGCTCCAAGTGTGGAATGAGAAATATATTGTAGCTGTCCCTGAAAAGGGCCTGCAGAGCTTTACATCTTTTCTATCCAGACAGTCTGCCCACGTGTTGCTCCACTGAAATGGTCTTGTAAGTTTATAACACTGAGGGTTCCTCTGAGAGCAGCCAGCTGCTAGTAGCTCTGGAGCTGACATCAGTAAATCAAATAGGCACAAGTCTGTTACGTTTAAACTGACCTCATGGCATGTTTCTGCAGTCTTAGGTGGGAGTCTCAGTGATCCAAGAGCCGTTATGAGAGTCCAATATGAGAACAGTTAGATTGTCAGCATACTTCACATAGCCACGCTGTATTGGGTACTCAGTAATAAAATTTTCCTTGTGATCTTCACACATGGTCATTATCAGTTTGGTGCCTCTCACAACTCCCTGAACTTCCTGGCATAACTCTGAACAGGCAGATAGCAATCTGTCCAGTGAAGGTGTAAACAGCATGGTCAGTTCCTGGATGAGGTTATCTTTGCACATCAGCATGTTGAATCCTACTTTGCATCCAGGATTATAGGAGGCCTCAGCTGCTGTTTATAAGATGGTGTAGGCAGTATTACTGCTGTCTCTTTTCAGGGGCAAGGGCGTGAAGTAGGGGCCCTTCACGAATCAGGTTTCAGCTGCAGCAAGTGCCCGCATAAATTAGGATGCCTGCTCAGCAAGAAAAGTAGCGTGGGTTAGCTGGTGGCAGCGATTAATTGCTTTTTTTAAGAGCTGTTTTGCAGAGCTCTTTCTCCTTGCTGCCACCCGGTTGCTCCGCCCACAGGAAGCCACCAGGAGTGGTTTTTAATCCTTCTCCGGTGTTTAAGAAAATGTTTCCAGTAGATTCTTCCATTACGGAGGTTTGTTCTTCAGTACCCAAGGGTGCTATTTCCACTTTAGCCAAGAGGACGACTATATTGAGTATAGTTGCGCCTTCAAGGATCCTATGGATAAAAAGATGGAGGCTTATCTTAAGAAGATCTATGCACATCTTGGTCTCCAATGGCAACCAGGGGTCTGTACTGCTACAATGACTAGTGCTGCCTCATATTGGTTTGAGGCATTAACAGATTCTCTACAGGAGGAATCGCCTCTTGACGAGATTCAGGACAGAATCAAAGCTCTCATGTTCGCCAATTCCTATATTGCTGATGCGGTCCTCCAGGTCCTTAGATTGTGAGCTAAGGCTTCTGGTTTTGCTGTTTTGTCAAGACGGGCTTTATGGTTAAAGTCTTGGTCAGCTGATGTTTCACCTAAGGCTAAACTGATGGCTCTTCCTTACAAGGGGAAGACCTTATTTGGACCGGGTTTGGCGGAAATAATTTCTGATGTTACAGGCGGAAAAGTTTCTTTTCTGCCCCAGGATAAGAGGAGCAAACCAAAGGGACGTCAAAGTAATTTTCATTCCTTTCGCAACTTTAGAGGAAAGTCCTACTCATCTTCGTCCAAGCAGGATAATAACAAGCCAGCCTGGAAACAGACTCAGTCCTGGAGTAAGAGTAAACAGGCCAAAAAGCCTGCTACCAACTCTAAGTCTGCATGAAGGGGTTGCCCCCGATCCAAGCCTGGATCTAGTGGGGGGCAGACTCTCTGTTTGCTCAAGTCTGGTTAAGGGACGTTCCAGACCCGTGGACGGTGGAAATTGTGTCTCAGGGTTACAGGTTAGAATTCAGGGGTTGTCCCCCCAGGGGCAGGTTTCACCTTTCCAGGTTATCTGCAGACCAGATAAAGAGAGAGGTGTTCTTGAGGTGTATCGAAGGCCTCTTGGCCCTGGGGGTGATTGTTCTGGTTCCAAAGTTGGAACAGGGTCTGGGTTTTTATTCAAACCTGTTTGGGGTTCCCAAAAAAGAGGGAACCTTCCGCCCGATTCTAGACTTAAAATGTCTAAACAAATTCCTCAAGGTCCCATCGTTCAAGATGGAAACCATTCGACAATTCTTCCTTTGATCCAAGAGGATTAGTATATGACGATCATAGATTTGAAGGACGCTTACTTACATGTTCCCATCCACAGAGATCATCACAAGTTTCTGAGATTTGCATTTCTGGATCGTCACTTTCAGTTTGTGGCCTTGCCTTTCGGCCTAGCCACAGCTCCCAGAATATTCTCAAAGGTTCTAGGGGCCCTTCTAGCGGTGGTCCGGTCAAGGGGGATAGCAGTGACCCCCTATCTGGATGACATTCTAATTCAGGCTCCCTCCTTTCCAAAGGCGGCATCTCACACAGAGATGTTACTCTCTTTCCCCCGGTCTCACGGGTGGAGGGTAAATGTGGAAAAGAGTTCTCTGGTTCCAGCAACAAGAGTTGTGTTCTTAGGGACGATTATAGACTCTGTTCTGATGAAGATATTCCTGACGGAGACCAGAACAGTCAAGCTCCTATCGGCTTGTCGAGTCCTTCAGGAGATACTTCGTCCTTCAGTTGCTCAGTGTATGGAAGTAATTAGACTGATGGTGGCAGCCATGGACATTGTGCCATTTGCTCGTTGTCATCTGAGAGCTTTACAGTTATGCATGCTCAATCAGTGGAACGGAGATTATCTGGATCTTTCTCCAAAGCTAGTGTTGGATCAGAAGACAAAGGATTCTCTCCATTGGTGGCTTTCTCGGGAGCAACTGTCCCGGGGGACTTGCTTTCGGAGACCATCTTGGGTGATAGTGACTACAGACGCCAGGCTGGAGGGCAGTCTAGAAATCCCTCAAAAACTACTTGGGAGGAGTCCAAACTACCGATCAACATTCTGTAGTTGAGAGCAATTTACAATGCGCTTCTTGCTTGGCCTCAGTTGGCCTCGAACCAGTTAATCAGATTCCAATCAGACAACATAACATCAGTAGTGTACATCAACCATCAGGGGGGAACACAAAGTTCCCTAGCGATGAGGGAGGTGTCTCGGATCATTCAGTGGGCAGAAGACCACTGTTGTTGTCTGTTAGCCATCCACATCCCGGGAGTAGATCCCAGGCAGACTTTCCATCCGGGGGAATGGGAACTCCATCCGGAAGTGTTCTCCAAACTGGTATCCAGATGGGGGATGCTGGAGTTGGATCTCATGGCGTCCCGCCAAAATACAAAGCTTCCAAGGTACGGTTCCAGGTCAAGGGATCCTCAGGCCTTTCTAATAGATGCCCTGGTAGTTCTGTGGGACTTCCAGTTGGCTTATCTTTTTCCTCCATTTGCCCTCCTGTCTCGGGTGATTGCCTGCATAAGACAGGAACGAGCATCGAAGATTCTAATCGCCCCAGCTTGGCCTCGGAGAATCTGGTATGCAGATCTAGTGGAGATGTCAACTCTACCTCAGTGGAAGCTTCCCCTGAGGAAGGACCTTCTTCTCCAGGGGCCTTTTCTTCATCCAAATCTCGTTTCTCTGAAGCTGAAGATTTCTCTGGAGATTGAACGCTTGATTCTATCTAATCAAGGTTTTTCAGAGTCAGTGATTGAGACACTGATCCAGGCTTGTAAGCCGGTCACTAGAAGGATTTATCATAAGATATGGAGGAAATATCTTTTTTGGTGTGAAGCGAAGGGATATTCTTGGAGTAAGGTTAGGATCCCAAGAATCCTTTCTTCAGGAGGGTCTGGATAAAGGCTTGTCTGTTAGTACCTTGAAGGGTTAAATTTCGGCCTTATCAGTCCTTTTATTCAAACGTTTGGCAGATGTGCCATACGTTCAGTCAGGCCTTAGTCAGAATTAGACCGGTGTTTAAGGTGATTGCTCCTCCTTGGAGCCTTAATCTTGTGCTTAAGGTTTTACAACAGCGTCCGTTTGAGCCGATGCATTCCCTTGACATTAAACTTTTGTCTTGGAAAGTTTCGTTCTTATTGGCTATTTCTTCTGCTCGGAGAGTATCTGAACTCTCTGCTTTACAGTTTGATTCTCCTTATCTAATTTTTCATGCTGATAAGGCTGTTCTTCATTAAATTGGGATTCCTTCCCAAGGTTGTATCTACTAAGAATATTAATCAGGAAATTGTAGTTCCTTCCCTGTATCCAAAGCTTTCTTCAGACAAGGAGCGCTTGCTGCATAATCTGGCTGTGGTTCGCGCTCTTAAGTTTTACTTGGAAGCGACTAAAGAATTTCGGAAGTCTTCAGCTTTATTTGTTCGTTTTTCTGGGAAGTATAGAGGTCAGAAAGCGTCTGCCTCTACTCTAGCTCTTTGGTTAAGGAGTGTGATCCGCAGGGCTTATGAATCAGAGAGGATTAAGGCTCATTCCACCAGAGCCATAGCCTCTTCTTGGGCTTTTAAAAAATGAAGCCTCTATGGAGCAGATTTGCAAAGCTGCAACTTAGTCGTCTTTGCATACTTTTTCAAAATTTTACAGATTTGATACTTTTGCCTCGGCTGAGGCAGCTTTTGGGAGAAAGGTTCTTCAAGCGGTGGTGCCTTCTGTTTAGGCATGCTGGTTTTTTATCCATCCCTATTCATCTGAGTATTCTAGCTTGGGTATTGGTTCCCAACAGTAATTAAGATGAACCTGTGGACTCGCCACATCTTTAGAAGAAAACTAAATTTATGCTTACCTGATAAATTTATTTCTTCAAGATGTGGTGAGTCCACGGACCCACCCTTTGTTTTGTTGGGTAATTGTGTTAGGTTTTTGACTAAAGCTCAGTCACCTCCGCACCTTGTGTTACTTTCCTTTCTCCATTTACTTTCGGTCGAATGACTGGGATTTATGGGTAGGGAAGTGATACTTAACAGTTTTTACTGTGGTGCTCTTTGCCTCCTCCTGCTGTTGAGGAGTGGTATTCCCAACAGTAATTAAGATGAACCCGTAGACTCACCACATCTTGAAGAATTACATTTATTCATCTTTTTAAACAATACAACTTTTCAAGTAGACTTTTCCTTTAAATAACATTTTATAAATAACAAAACATTTTATAATATTATGAAGTATTAATCTGCCGCCGTCCGGCTACTTCATAATGCCACTTGACTGGCAAAATTTCCCGTGGAGAATACTGACCTCATGTAAGTTGTGAACATAATGGCAAAAGTAAGACTTTCAATGTTAAAGGGACAGTCTAGGCCAAAATAAACTTTCATGATTCAGATAGAGCCTGTCATTTTAAACAATTTTCCAATTTACTTTTATCACCAATTTTGCTTTGTTCTCTTGGTATTCTTAGTTGAAAGCTTAACTAGGAGGTTCATATGCTAATTTCTTAGACCTTGAAGGCCACCTCTTTTCAGAATGCATTTTAACAGTTTTTCACCACTAGAGGGTGTTCATGTATTTCATATAGATAACACTGTGCTCGTGCACGTGAAGTTATCTGGGAGCAGGCACTGATTGGCTAAACTGCAAGTCTGTCAAAAGAACTGAAATAAAGGGACAGTTTGCAGAGGCTTAGATACAAGATAATCACAGAGGTTAAAAGTATATTAATATAACTGTGTTTGTTATGCAAAACTGGGTAATGGGTAATAAAGGGATTATCTATCTTTTAAAACAATAAAAATTCTGGTGTAGACTGTCCCTTTAATCATGCGCCTTAGTTAGAAAATATTTTAAGTGTTTTCTTATAATATATAATAATAATATAATATTATTTTATGTTTCAGGAGTTGTTGCAACTTTCTGGATACCTTGTGGTAAGTAGATCACTAACATATTCTGTATAATGAATCTGTTACATGTTGCCTAAAGTATTTGAATCCGGACCCAGTAACATAAGATCTGATAAAGACTCATAGCAAAGCATTTATAGCTTGCTCTATAACACTGTATATAGGTTTCATTATTTGGTGCATTCCTGTATTTTAGAGTTTTGGTATCTCAATAGGTGAAGTAACAGGTTTTTACCATGTAGTTTAAAGAACAGCAAATAAACATATTAAAATATATTGTAATTAAAGCAAGTTAAGGAAAAGCTGTTTAAATGAAAACAAACATGATATGATTTTCGTCTACTGCTGTATTCATGCTTATTGGTTGAGCATGCTCATTGCTGGAGACAAGCTTCTGCAAAAACTATGGTACACAACAAAATTCCTTCTTTTAAATTAAATAAAAAATACAAATGCATAAATGGTTATAACCCACTTGTGTTCATGGTTAAATAGTCTCGGTCCCAGAGGCGGAACCTTTTTCTACTTTCTGCAATTAATGTTTTTGTTTTTTTAGTCAAATTTTATCTGCAGGTCATTTTGAAATTCAATTAAATTTTAAATTATGCAGTTACACTTAAAGTGATGGTAAACTCTGCTATTGCTAAGTTGCATAATTAGATTATTTATTACTAACAATATAAAAACGCAATATCCATTTTCAAATTGTTTATGCATTATTACCTAATTTTTAGTTTTTAATAAATTCGTTGTTGCGCTGCCTCGCTCCTCCCCTCTAATTTACTTTCAGTAATACACTGAAGTCTTACCTATTCTCCACCCTCTTTACATCTTACCCAATTTGCGCGCTCCTGATTTTGTGAATTTAGACGCATGCGCATTAGAGAGGATTACGTATACCAGTCACTTGTAGTGGATAGATATTGCGAGCGGTCAGTCCCTTCTTAAACGAGCACACTTCTTTATATAATAAATATAAGTAAATGTATAAATACTTGATTTTATCACAAATTATCTATATCTTATGTTGTTATAAAAAGTAAATAAGAGCCAGAGCGCATGCGCTGAATAAACAGGAACGCGCAAATTCATCATCGCTTTTTGAGGCTACTGATTGGTTGACCGTATGCTGCTAGGAATGCAATACTGCGCTAGCGTGAATTGGGTTACATAGAAGTTAGCCTGTCTGGCGACAGGCTTACCTATTGGTTCAATATTATAAACTATCGATGTGACATCACAGGAGGAAGGATGAAGACGGCATTAGACGGAGCTATTACATAAAGATTTGTAAGTGTTTTTACATAGATAAGATAACATGATTTGGAGTGTGTAAACTGAATAAAATGTTAAAATAACAATATTAACTTCACTAGATACGGAGTTTACCATCACTTTAAGCACCATCTCAATTGCAATGTGTTGATTAACTGAAGAATAAAGCAATTTTTAAAGTTTTATATTTTATTAGCTGCAGAGAGAAAAAAAAGTTTTAAAAAAAATGTATTTATAAAAATGGTGCATCGCTCACAAGAATGTCTTACATTCAGGAGTCACAACTTTGTAGAACGGTAAAGTTTAGGGGTCAGGGTTGAAACCTTTGAGAGCCAGTCATCAATCAATTCTCTGACACTTTGCAGCGCTGCTCCATATTTGACTGTTCTCTTCAGACAGTGCTTTGCTCTTGCTGCACTGCTTAAAGAGAACAGCCCGATGTGGAGCAGTGCCACAAATAGAAAGCGCTAACAGTTCCTGCATGTGTTCCTGGAATTGTTCCATTTTTTCTGCAGACATGCTGCAGTTTATGCATTGACATTGCAGATCATAGAATGTTCTGCCTTGGGGGTGTTAGTATGCTCAGATTGTTGTGGTGATTGCAGTTTAGAAATACAGATCTTTAGAATACTGCCCTTTTAGAGTGTAATCACAAACAAATGTTGTTTGACTTTTTCCATGTAATCTTTTACTTGCAAAAGGCTGATTCTGGTATGTGCACCACACTCTTATAATGTGCGCTACTTCTACATGTTGTATCCTTAGTCAAACTTTTTTTTTTAATTATCTTTGGGACCCACTTGGGGTACTTTTTACCCGCCCTTCATCACATCCACGTTCTGCATTATAATCAATGGAGCCATATCGTATCCTATAACCTTTAATACCTTAGAGACCCAACAAATTTAAAAAAAAATCTTCTTCTATAAAATTGTTCAGTCTAGCAATTGAAAAGAAATCGTTTAAACAGTTAAAGAGAAATAACACATAGTTGTCAGCTTTAAAATAGCTGACTGCAAGATGACATGCTTCACAGGGTCAATATGAATTCAGCATGATGGGCCAAAGTGTAGGGGAAAACTCACAGCCACACCTCTCAGAATACCTCGCAACGCCCATGGCCAGCCCCAGAGACACCGTTTGTTTTATTCAGCATGACTACCATAACTAAACATCCTAATGTTTTACAATTACATAAACCAAGGTTTCTCTTCATTTTTGTCTTCTGGTGACCATGTTGTGTGTTGTTTAAATTTCTTTTGTATTATGATGAGTCCATAGGAATTCCATATCATGTGGTAAATAAATCCCGCCACTAGGAGGAGGCCAAGAGCCCCCACAAGCTTTAATCCTTTCCCACCTCCCCTCTCTCCTCAGTTTGTTCTCGGCCTCCCAGGAGAAAAGGCTGAAGACTGAGGTGCTCCAGCTTTTTGATTAAAAAAAATAATTCCATGGGAGCTGAACCAAATGTAAAACCCTTAACCCCTGATGCAGATTCATTCAGTAAAGAAGAGATCAGCAGAAAGATGTCAGTATGTTGAATGAGACAGGTGCATAGGAAAACCTTGTTATGTGCGCAGCATCTCCCTATGGGATTTCAGCTATAACTAACCTCAGGCGTTGTGGGGACATGTCCCTTAGCCTCCCCCTGTGTAAATACAGGTATTTCCTCTCAGATCCTCTGCTGTACATGTATAAGCACTGGATAGGCTCTCTATTGGATACAGCTGCAGACGTCATGCCAATGGAGGGGTGCTTTAGTCAGGTAAGTGGCTACTGCACTCATGCAGCCCATAGGCTATCAGTAGGTACTTGTTTTAGTCAAGTATAGCATAGATGGGGGACTAGCCTATCTACCTACAGACACAGTTTGTGAGTTAATCTCTCACAATAAAGGATCTAATCATTTATTAGGGGATACTATGAGAGGACCCTAATCAACCCTCCAGCATCATTTTCATTCACCTTTTTACTCCGTTTTGAAAATTGGTGTATGGCCCTTTAAGAGACCTCTGACACCAGTCAGTGGTCCCCTCAGAAACACAGCAGTTGGGGTGGCATCACAGAGGGGAGCTTATGTGAGGGATTTTTTTTTTTCTTCTAAACTGTTTTTTTTTTTTTTTGTACTGATTTTTACTTTTAAACAGATTATAAGTGACACAGTATTTTTTTTTTCGTTCCTGAAAGCTGTGCTAGTGTTAAGATCACTTGTAATTTAGCCCATTGTTTGGGCCTGGGATCATCACGGCAATTAGCTCTGCCCCTTTTCTCTTGCTATCTGCTTATGTCTATGGGCAGATTGGGAGTTTAACAAACTGATAACGTCTGTGTCTGCATTTTGTATTGTCTGCCTGCAAAAGGTCATTTTCTGAGTGGGTGAGTACCTACACAGAGATGCTGACGGTGGAAGGAGCTTATTTTGGCTTAAAATATCTTATAGTGAATCTTTCACTGTTTTCTCTCATTACCTGTTCTTATTTAAAGGACCAGTCAATACAGCAGATTTGCATAATCAACAAATGCAAGATAACAAGACAATGCAGTAGCACTTAGTCAGTGTGAAACCCTGACAGTCTTCAAGCAAATTAATCACTCCTTGTTTTTAATATATACATCAGTTCATATTTATGCAGATTAGTATTTTTTTTTAAAATGCATCCTATAACATCTGTATACAAGACATACATCTTGTACACATGTAGCAAAGACTGCAAAGGCGTAGGTAGTCACTCTATGCAGACTAGGTCTAGCTTAACCCAGTATTGTTAACAAAGGGTTAGAGTTTAAAGGGACAGTATATACCAATTTTCATATAACTGTATGTAATAGACACTACTATAAAGAATAAGATGCACAGATACTGATCTAAAAATCCAATATAAAACCGTTTAAAAACTTACTTAGAAGCTCCAAGTTTAGCATTGTTGATGAGGTAGTCTAGGACACCCACAGATAGGGGCTGGGTAAACAAAAAGAGCAGACCCCCCCTTCCCTGTATATGAAAGACAGATAACATGAACAGGAGCCTGCAGAAGTCTGTAAACACGTGTATACTTCTGGCACTGTGACGCTTGGTTAGGAGTCTGAAAATCAGCACAATGTTCTTTAAAAATAAGCAAAACTATACATTTCTCTTGTAAGGTGTATCCAGTCCACGGATCATCCATTACTTGTGGGATATTCTCATTCCCAACAGCAGAGCTGTAATATAGCTCCTCCCCTAACTGTCATAGCCAGTCATTCTCTTGCAACTCTCAACAAGCAAGGACGTTGTAGGAGAGAGTGGTTAAATATAGCTAGTTTATTTTCTTCAATCAAAAGTTTGTTATTTTTAAATAGTACCGGAGTTGTGCTATTTTATCTCAGGCAGTAAATAGAAGAAGAATCTGCCTTAGGTTTCTATGATCTTAGCAGGTTGTAACTAAGATCCATTGCTGTTCTCACATATGTCTGAGGGGATTACACAGATGAGGTAACTTCAGCGAGAGAATGGCGTGGTAACTTCAGCGAGAGAATGGCGTGCAGTTTATTCTGCTATCAGGTATGTGCAGTTATAATTTTTTCTAGAGATGGAAAACACTAGAAAATGCTGCTGATACCGGATTAATGTAAGTTAAGCCTGAATACAGTGATTTAATAACGACTTGTATCATGCTTACTCCCAGGGGTAATACCCTTATGATATTGCAATATAAAACGTTTGCTGGCATGTTTAATCGTTTTTTATATATGCTTTGGTGATAAAACTTTATTGGGGCCTAGTTTTTTCCACATGGCTGGCTTAAATTTTGAATAGAAACAGTTCCTGAGGCTTTCCACTGTTGTAGTATAAAAGTTACAGTTGGTGCAGTTACAATTACAAACTGTGACATCCAGCTTCCCTCAAAGGCCCTCTGAATGTTATAGGACATCTCTAAAGGGCCCAAAGGCTTTCCAAAATCGTTTATTGGGGAAGGTAGGGCCACAGCTTGCTGTGGCATTTGGTTGTGACTGTTAAAAAACGTCTATTTCGTTTTTTTGATCCGTTTTTTGAACTAAGGGGTTAATCATCCATTTGCAAGTGGGTGCAATGCTCTGTTAGCCTATTATACACACTGTAAAAATTTTGTTTGATTTACTGCATTTTTTCACTGTTTTTCAAATTCTGACAAAATTTGTTTCTCTTAAAGGCACAGTACCGTTTTTTTATATTTGCTTGTTAACTTGATTTAAAGTGTTTTCCAAGCTTGCTAGTCTCATTGCTAGTCTGTATAAACATGTCTGACATAGAAGAAACTCCTTGTTTATTATGTTTAAAAGCCATGGTGGAACCCCCTCTTAGAATGTGTACCAAATGTACTGATTTCATTTTATGCAATAAAGATCATTTTCTGTCTTTAAAAAATTTATCACCAGAGGAATCTAACGAGGGGGAAGTTATGACGACTAACTCTCCCCACGTGTCAGACCCTTTGACTCCCGCTTAAGGGACTCCCGCTCAAATGGCGCCAAGTACATCTAGGGCGCCCATAGCGTTTCCTTTACAAGACATGGCAGCAGTCATGGATAATACACTGTCAGCGGTATTAGCCAGACTACCTGAACTTAGAGGTAAGCGAGATAGCTCTGGGGTGAGACAAAATGCAGAGCATACTGACGCTTTAAGAACCATGTCTGATACTGCCTCACAATATGCAGAAGCTGAGGAAAGAGAGCTTCAGTCAGTGGGTGATGTTAATGACTCAGGAAAGATACCTGATTCTAATATTTCTACATTTAAATTTAAGCTTGAACACCTCCGCGTGTTGCTTAGGGAGGTTTTAGCTGCTCTGAATGACTGTGATACCATTGCAGTGCCAGAGAAATTGTGTAGACTGGATAAATACTTTGCAGTGCCGGTGTGTACTGATGTTTTTCCAAATACCTAAAAGGTTTACAGAAATTATTAATACGGAATGGGATAGACCAGGTGTGCCGTTCTCTTCCCCTCCTATTTTTAGAAAAATGTTTCCAATAGACGCCACCACACGGGACTTATGGCAGCCAGTCCCTAAGGTGGCGGGAGCAGTTTCTACTCTAGTAAAGCGTACTACTATCCCTGTCGAGGACAGTTGTGCTTTTTTTTTTAGATCCAATGGATAAAAAATTAGAGGTTACCTTAAGAAAATATTTATTCAACAAGGTTTTATCCTACAGCCCCTTGCATGCATTGCCCCTGTCACTGCTGTTGTGGCGTACTGGTTTGAGTCTCTGGAAGAGGCTTTACAGGTAGCGACTCCATTGGATGACATACTTGGCAAACTTAGAGCACTTAAGCTAGCCAATTCTTTTATTCTGATGCCATTGTTCATTTGACTAAACTAACGGCTAAGAATTCTGGTTTTGCTATACAGGCGCGCAGAGCGCTATGGCTTAGATCATGGTCAGCTGACGTGACTTCAAAATCTAAGCTACTTAACATTCCCTTCAAGGGGCAGACCCTATTCGGGCCTGGTTTGAAGGAGATTATTGCTGATATCACTGGAGGAAAAGGTCATGCCCTTCCTCAGGACAGGTCCAAATCTAGGGCCAAACAGTCTAATTTTCGTGCCTTTCGAAACTTCAAGGCAGGTGTGGCATCAACTTCCTCTAATGCAAACAAGAGGGAACTTTTGCTCAATCCAAGACGGTCTGGAGACCAATCCAGACCTGGAAAAAAGGTAAGCAGGCCAAAAAGCCTGCTGCTGCCTCTAAGACAGCATGAAGGAACAGCCCCCTATCCGGTAACGGATCTAGTAGGGGGCAGACTTTCACTCTTCGCCCAGGCGTGGGCAAGAGATGTTCAGGATCCCTGGGCGTTGGAAATTATATCCCAGGGATATCTCCTGGACTTCAAAGCTTCCCCCCCAAAAGGGAGATTTCACCTTTCACAATTATCTGCAAACCAGATAAAGAGAGAGGCATTCTTACACTGTGTACGAGACCTCCTAGTTTTGGGAGTGATCCATCCAGTCCCAAAGGAGGAACAGGGACAGGGTTTTTACTCAAATCTGTTTGTGGTTCCCAAAAAAGAGGGAACCTTCAGACCAATTTTGGATCTAAAGATCTTAAACAAATTCCTCAAAGTTCCATCATTCAAGATGGAAACTATTCGTACCATCCTACCAATGATCCAGGAGGGTCAATATATGACTACAGTGGATCTAAAGGATGCTTATCTTCACATTCCGATACACAAAGATCATCATCGGTTTTTCAGGTTTGCCTTTCTAGACAGGCATTACCAGTTTGTAGCTCTTCCCTTTGGATTAGCTACAGCCCCAAGAATCTTTACAAAGGTTTTAGGGTCGCTTCTGGCGGTCCTAAGGCCGCGGGGCATAGCAGTAGCCCCTTATTTAGACGATATCCTGATACAGGCGTCAAACTTCCAAATTGCCAAGTCTCATACGGACGTAGTACTGGCATTTCTGAGGTTGCATGGGTGGAAAGTGAACGAGGAAAAGAGTTCTCTATCCCCACTCACAAGAGTTTCCTTTCTATTCTTTCTGTAGAAATGAAAATTTACCTGACGGAGTCCAGTTTATCAAAGCTTCTAAATTTCTGCCGGATTTTTCATTCCATTCCGCGCCCTTCGGTGGCTCAGTGTATGGAAGTAATCGGCTTAATGGTAGCGGCAATGGACATAGTGCCGTTTGCACGCTTACATCTCAGA